>NC_086370.1:21273789-21353789 GCF_036324505.1 Eleginops maclovinus
TATTTATTCTATACATATAAGCATCAATTTACCTGAATGTGAGTCGATGTACATATTTTAATATCCCATCAGTAATTACATTAGATAAGGGTTTAGCTGTTTTTAGTGAGGCATAATATGCACCTTCCAGTCCATCATTACATCACCATTACAGCCAGGTTCTTTGATCGATGTGTGTGAGGCCTCAGAGACGCTTTGAGAATACTTTCCAGCTGTTTGAACATATATTAGAAAGTTATGGTAGTGCCTTTTTCTTTGTACACCTGATATAATAAACATTACCTGAAGTTACGCTGAATGCGCCATAGTGTCTAAAGCAGGTTATTTAGCAGTTATATTTGGGGTATGTTGAGCTAAATTAATGCATTTAACAATTTAATTGAATAAAGTTCATATTAAAATAAAATATAGCTCTTTATGAAACTTGTGAGAGTTCATTTTAAGTTTTGAGTGACAACTATTGAAAGAAAAATAACCCGATCAAGTATGAACATTTTAATCATGTCCTCTGTTGTTCAGGGAGACAAAACACACACACACACACACACACACACAGACACAGACACAGACACAGACACACACACACACACACACACACACACACACACACACACACACACACACACACACACACACACACACACACACACACACACACACACACACACACACACACACACACACACACACACACACACACACACACACACACACACACACACTCTTGTTGCTGACATTGCTTTGAATTGGCCGCCAGGCATTGTGGAGTTGGAGAGTTCATTATTTCAGAGAGTGTTCACAGCTCTGAATACGACGCTGTCACATTTTCTATTTCTATCCATACATCACATTTCAGCTGCGGATCACATGGCCAGGAGAAGTTCTGTGATTGTACCTCCATGGTGCGAGGCGCCGCTGAGGGCAGTGAGGAGGAGGTCTGAAGCAGGAACGCCTGAGAACAGGAGGACAGACGGTCCCTGTGAGCGGGGCGACACGCTGAAATGTGAAACCTGAAAACACAAGATGCTAGACGGCTGTTCCTCGCGGGGTCAAGTTATTCCAGCTATCTGTTTTACCAGACACCCACCAGGCTCAGAGTCTGAAAACTGGAACTATATATAGAGAAACAGACAGGAGCACTTTCTTCTAGATTCATATCGCTCTGATAGGGGGAAACCGATGGTCTGAAAGCTCCTCAAAGTTTTACATTTCTCACCCAGATCACATCCATCTGTGTCACTGGAGTTATGCAACCAATTAAGATTACATGCAGGCTTAGGGAGTAAATGATTACATGTAATGGAGTTAGGTATTTAGGATGCAAAAAGAAGATAACTTTATCCCTCTACAGTTACTTTAAAATAGAATTAAGTTACATTTCTAAAATTGGGGATTACTAGCAGGATTATTCTGAAAAGAGCATATCGTGTTTGTATAAAGGATCAGATGTTATCCCTCCTCTGTGAGCTTTATGGTTTTCATATGTTCTGTTTTTAATTCAGCAGGGGAACCTCTATGTTCATACACTAGTGTGTGTGAGCTTAACTGTGTGTGTTAAACTATAAGTGAGCGCTTTCTGTCAGCTCAGATTGTATTCCTGCTTCTTTAAACTGCAGTATACACTCATGTGTTTCAGTGTTGGTGTATAGGCTACTGAGAGGCAGGTCTTTCCTAGATTTAGAATCTTTTTTTGACCCTAAATATCTGTCTTTCTTCTTTTCTAAGGTTGCATTGTTCTGTTCTCTTACATTGTACACTAAAGTAGAACATCGTATTGATATTTCTTTCCAAAGTAGAGAAAAGAACACCGTTTTCTGGAGTTACATTTCCAACACCTCGTCTGAAACAGAATGAATGTTTCTATCCATCTCTCTCACTCTCTGTCTCCCTCTCATCTTCCCCTCACATTCTTCTTAAATGTTCGTATCTCTTTTCTTAGCTTCTGTTTTTCCTTCCTGTCTCCCTCGTCCTCTCACATCCCTCATTCACCTCTCGTGTGTGTCTGTATGTGTGTGAGATAACCTGTCTGAGGTGCTATTGAGGTTAATGAGGGGCGACAGCATCAGGCTCCAGATCCCTTTAATAAACCACGTCAGCTCCACCCGCCTGGTGCATGCCAATTAGTTACCCAAACGTATCTCTGCGTGTGTGTCGACGGACAGAAAATGAATTCTGCATAAAGGAGTGAGCCTCCGTTCTAAAAAAAAAGTGAGATGTAGAAAATGCATTTTGATGAGATTGTTATCAGGGATAGAAGATCAGAGATAGGGAACAAAAACTGTAACAATGGAGTATAAGTACAACATATTGGTGGTGTGTGTTGTGAGCAATCTGCAAAAAGATTGATGAACAAGACTACATTTCTACATAACAAGTGATGGACTTTGGGGGAGATTGTGCTTCCTCTTAATGAGGACTTCTTCTGCTCATATCCAGGGACATATTTAGATTTGTTTGCCTCTACTGGGACATGTCTCCATGCCTTAATGTTCAGCTCTTTATTTTTACTGTCGGTGCTGCAGCACCTCTTTTCCCCCTCTGTCTGTGTTGTGATTTGTCAACCACTCAGAGATGTCCCGCCCCATAGCCTATCACGTACCATGTGTTGGAATGCTAGCCAATAGAAGCAAGTGTTACATAGTGATGAAATTATTTTAAGGAAATAAACAATGGAGGCGCTTCAGGCAGAGGGTGGAGTGTGTTGGAGAGAAACTCCCTCTGGAGGGATTTTAGCCTTTGCACACCATTTACATACACACAAACCTATAGAACACACTACAGGAAAGGGAAAAATAACCCAAACCATAAACAGAGCCTCTTCTTTGGCCTGGTGTCAGCAGAACTCAATTTCATGTATAGTAAGGTGTCCTTCAAAGCCATAATTATGTCGATTTGTAGATACATTTCCCCCTCTCTTTAACCTCCTGGTGTTGCACCCAATCTTCTACTTTTGTAAACTTGCATCATTTTAAATTCTGCATTTCTCTCAAAGCGTGAGAGTAAACTAAAAGTAAGCCTCACTAATGAAACAGCAAGGCCAGCAAATGTGGAACAACACGGCATGCAAGTCAGCACCGAAGCTGACAAAGACGTGGATCTGCTATGAAACGAATTGCGCTACAAACACACAGGTCCCCATGGATTACTTTTTAATTTAGGTTGGGATCAAAAGGAAGTGTTTGAGATGATTTATGTTTCCGATCAGTCCTCGGTGACATCAGTCCTGCTGTAGGCCTGTTTAAAAAATGTTTTAGGGAAATTACAGGAATTACCGTTAGAGAAAAAGAAGGAGACAAAGACGAGCGGAAAACAGAGAGCAGATTGAGACGTGAACAGAAGTTGGACATGTAGAAATGTAAGGTGACATCCTCTGCATGAAGCCAACCACAGTGTACAGCACATACTGTAGAAGCACCAAATCTAATGGACACACACACACACACTGTATGTCTCTACCGCTAACTCAAGTCAAGTGACGCTAACTGAGTCTCGGCTTGTTTGCCTCTCAGCCCGTCGACAAACACATGCAAAGACCTGTCCATTCAAAACATGGAAACACACACACACAAAAAGAAACACACACACACACACACACACACACACACACACACACACACACACACACACACACACACACACACACACACACACACACACACACACACACACACTGTATGTCTCTACCGTTAACTCAAGTCAAGTGACGCTAACTGTGTCTCGGCTTGTTTGCCTCTCAGCCCGTCGACAAACACATGCAAAGACCTGTCCATTCAAAACATGGAAACACACACACACAAAAAGAAACACACACACACACACACACACACACACACACACACACACACACACACACACACACACACACACACACACACACACACACACACACACACACACACACACACACACACACACACACACACACACACACACACAGTCTCCCTCTCTATGTCTCATCTTGTTAGCGCGGCTAATTGACAGTTCATTAGCAGGTTGTTAGCAGCCACTGACAACTCCAGACTGTTTATGGAGCTACACGTTGGGTTTTCAAACAGTGGATTCAATTCCAGTAAAAAACACGGTGCGGTTTGACACCATGTACTTCCGTAGTGCTTGTTCCAGATACGTGGGGACCATATCACCATCTTTTTCAGGTTCATTTTAGTATTCCTGCCTCTACTGGGACATGTCTCCATGCTTTAATTCTTCTCATACTGCCTGTGCTGCTGCACATCTTTTCACCCTCTGTCTGAAACCAGAGCCCATTCTGCTCTGATTGGTTAGCTGGCTGGCTGGTTGTGATGTGGTCAACCGCTAAGAGATGTCACTATGTTCCGGAAGTAAACAAAGGAGTCCAATGGAGGTCGTTTCAGGCAGGGTGTGGAAGAGACACTCCCTCTGGAGGACACGGAGGGAGTTTAGCCTCTGCAGACATTTCACATGCACAACAACCTCCTGATTACAGCGAATATAAAACGCCACAAAGGAAAATAGGTCCTCTTTAAGTAAGAAGCACTAATGTAATGAAGAGCTGTCTGTGTGCAGTCTTTAAAAGGATTTCTTTGCTGACCATCACTCCCAACTGAGCCTCCAGCTGCGATCTGCCCTCCAACAAACCTGATGTAAATCAGACTCCAGCTATGTCCAGGATTAAAGACGCAGTCTCAACGTTTTTAAGTACATTACTATCGAAGTCAGACTGCAGAGGTGTCAGAGTGATGAATCCTCAGATCTGACTGGCAGCATGAAAACAACCTCATTCATTCATCAGTACAAATCTCACATCAATGGAGTAATTAAACACCAACGTTGTGTCTGCTGTATCTCTCTGTGTTTGCTCTGTGTGAGACAGCCATTTGTCTTCAAAGTTGAAAGATAAAATCAAAGTCAATACCAGTGTCTGGGAGTGTACACTCTTTGAATTATTCCTCTGTCTGGATCCATCCGAGTCCCAAAATGTCCGGAATGCAAACTAATGTAGTCATCTGTCAAGCGTTTTATCATGCACGCTCCAGCACACTTGAATCAATTACTAATGAAATCGTCTTACTCAGAAAGCCTTCAGGGGGAATTTGATGGTTCCCCTTTCTCCATTACACTTTAATCCATCCCTCATCTTTTTATTTAGCTGATTTATTTGAGACTTTCTCTTTCTTTTAATCCTGTTGTCTTTAATTCTTCTTATTATGTAGATTTCGTTTCCTGCTCTTCCTCCCTTTCTTTCACCCAGCACGTTCCCTTTCTGCAGACTGAATTCATGAGCCCGTACATTCACTAATAGATGAGTCTAATTCACTCAGGCAGCGGCACGGCATACTAACTGCTTTACTCTCAACTAAGCTGTCAATCACCTGGCTGTTAAGCTCTATTTCATACAGACTCACAACACCCGGCAACAGCTGATGAATCCTCAGACTTCTGCATCTTTTATAGGTTTTGAATGAAACATGGTGAGGGGTAACCACAACCTTCACTGAGCCACTGACAAGATTAATAAAATAACAATATTTAACCTTTCTGTAACTTTCTAATTCAAATCACTGTTTTACACACGTCAAACATGCATGGCTATACATCATTCATGTGTCCTCTATCTTTAGTCCCATCATTTCTAACTGTGGAATTAATATACACTGAGAACACGCCCTCTTAACCCTCAATGCAAATGAAAACAGAAGCAATGCATGAGGGGAATGAATCATTTTAATAAACACTTTAAAAGATAGAAAGGTCGTCGAAAAATATACGCTGTTTTGATGCAGATCGTTCAGGTTGGGAGAGAGTATTATTCCTCCTCTAATTACTGACAGAAGTTGTTTGGTAAGTTCTCAGAAAGGTAGCAACTCTAGAGAATACCTCCGTTTTACTTTTGGAAGTTATTGCAAAGATACTTGAATCCCAATGAATACAAATATCCGCTGAAAACATGTGTCCAGGCTAACTCACGTATATACAATTGACTTTAATCTGCAAGACAATATATATATATATCTATGTATTTGAATATATCTTATATCTAATATATATTCGGCCTCAGAAGAGACAAAACAAACCATTTTCTTCCTGTACAACAAAACCTGCTGTCCATTCAGTAATATATTAAGAAGCTTCAAAAACTACTGAAAATCGTGTGTTTTCAGGACAACTGAGACAGCAACCACCCCTTAATAGTGCCTAACTTTAAACCTTGATATTATTTAGACAGAAACGTTGTATTTAAATTCATTCCGAGTACAGTTGTTCACAAATAAGGACAAATTCTATTGGCAGGAAAACGTGTTGTTTTCCTGCTGTAAGTTTGCAGTAGTTGGCAATTCCACCATGGCAGTAATGATGCGCTGTCATTGGGGAAACAGGCTTGACAAATCATGCTTTTTAACATGAAATTGAACTCAAACATTATCTCGCAATAACGTCTAGCACATTGATGAATAAAATAAAAAGGAATACACTTCTGCATGTAACACTTCAAATGTTTGACTTGTTCAAAACTACTACACGTGCACGATTCTTGCTTTTTGACTTTCTATCTTCATGGGTGAATGCAATAATTGTACCTCTGGATATAAGATAGCTAAATGTGATTTACTGTAGTGTAATTCCACATGTCGTCATTGTTTAAGAAAGGTTCATCTTTAAGGTCTTCATATAGCTAACAATCCCATCCCAAGAGTGTATCCCATTTGAAACAAAGGCACCTGCACCTACAAAGCTTTGGCTTATTTGAATCAAATATACACACACTTTTCCGAGTTTGAATATGTATCGATTATTGCTCTTATTTGAAGTCACCTTGTATAAAAGTTAAATGTAATGTAAGCGCTGGATGTGGCAATGACTTGCACGTGCATGATAACATCCTTTCAAACTAATGGTTTAACGTTCCTAAACTGACACATGACGAATCAGAAAGGCAACCTGAAAGGCATGAGCACACACCAAGCAGACACCCACAGCTCAATTTTAAAAGCCAGTGTGTCTTTGTCTGCAAAGCATTTTTCTTGTCAGACAAAATAGCAGAGCTGATGTTGTGGCTGTTGTAATTACGCTCGGGCTCACAGGGAACCACTGGTTAAGCTCTTACAAGCCGCCAGTGAAAGCTGAGGGGAAAACACAGACATCCGAACAAGAAAGCGTCACACCGCAGTGTTGTCACACAGAGAAGCCGAGACAGAGAGAGAGAGTGAGTGTGTGTTGGGGGAAATCACAGTAGTCACAATGCAAAGTTGTTAAAGCAAGGCGCAAAGAACGAGAGTGAAAGAGGGGAACACTCCGAAGAGATGAAACAAAGCAGCAGAGGACTGTCTGCGGAATAACAGACACCACTGTCACAGCTATTCTGCAGGAGCTGCTTTGTATGGCATACAATACATTTTAGAGAGACCAAAACTGTGTTAGATCCTGCAGACGGTTCCCCTGCAAACACCAAATGAATCAGAGATCATTTACTACTCGTGGCTTTCATTTGCACGCCCCACATTTCTCACATTTCCTTGATACATTTTCAGCATGAGAAGATTTTCCTGCAGAATATCATTTCAATCCAATGTTTTCTTGTTATTTCCAAAGGGGGCGAGCAGGCTTTCCACTATTTAATTGAAAAGTAGAAAAGGACTCGTGGACAGCAGGCGAGGATTCAGTCCAAGTAAGGGCTCAAATGTCTGGTGCACAGTCACAGTAATAAAAATACACACACATGCTAACACAAGATGGAGACATAAACACACACCCACTCATCAACTGGCTTCATTTGGGCCTGCCTGGGCACGCACACAAACACACACTGCAGAGTCTAATGTATCCTGGCTGTTTGTTGGAATATATGTGTGTGTCTAAATGGGGAATACAGTGCATATCAAGGGTAAGTGAGATCAGGGAGGATTGTACAAAAATGAGGGCAAGTATTCAGAAGATGTCATTAGAAAGACAGGTCACCCTTCTATGTGTGCTACAAAGCTCTCATTCAGTCTGTGTTTTTAATTAACTCAAATGTGCAATCGAAATGTGAAGCTTGCAAAGATTTCCCTGCCTGAACGTCACTTTCCGAACTACCAACGTTTCGACCTTGGTATTGCTTTTTGGTATGCACAAAAAGGGGCATTCATGGAGACTTCAAAAGGTCTTTTTCTGCGCTTTATAATGTGTTTGGAATTAGAGAATGTAACTGTGTGTCTGGCTCAGGTGCGTCCAGATGTTTATATATCCAGCACAGCTAAAGCAGCAGATGTATTGTTGCTTTTGGGGCTTTTATTTTGAAAAACCAGCCTCATCCTGAGCCTTCTGTGAGGACACAGGGACTTTCGAGAGCTTTTACTTGGAAAAAACAGCCTCACCCTGAGCTGAGTTACTGAGTAGGGCTTATAGCTGCAGACATTATCGATACGTAACTTATTGTAAATCATATTGTTTAAAATCTCTCAAGCCAAGAACTCTTCCCAGGTTCGGATTAGTGTATCTTATTTAGTAATTCTTACAAATAAACTGTGCTATTTATTTAGAAATGAATCCAACATTTTCAAAATATCAATAAAGCTAATTGGCATGGAGCTATGTGGTACATTGACAGCTAGTGTTATTCATAATATTAGGATATAGTGGGGTTTCACTCGGTCAAACCCTCAGTGTGTGCAGTGGATTACAGCTGAGCATGATCTAACTGTTAATCTGAATTATGGTTTGCCTTCCTTTTGCCCTACTTGGCACTGCTGTGTAAAAGTGCCTTATGTCAGTTGCTCCGTACTTGACTTGATACTATATTGACTGTGTCACTTCTGCAAGGCGACTACATTTGAGTGTGCCTGTCATTGCCGTGACCTTGTCAGTTAGAGTGGAGGGTGTAGGGACGCAGCTGCTACTGTCAGCTAATCTATACCTGTAATTAAGGATCAGAGCTGGTGATTGCCTGTCTGTGATCAATAGCACACCCAGTCATATCCTCTCCACCTCAGGCATATGAGACACACACATACCGTAGCTTTGACTTGGAAAAAAGGCTTGTTTTTCAGATGTGAATCACAGTCTGAGTCTCAACTGTACCGAGTACATGTGAAGAGGTGTATGCATGAAATAGATTAAAAGACTATTATTGCATACTCAAAAGTAAATCACATGTTAAAAATAGATCCCTTGTGTGCAATCCAAGTTGATTTAACACGCATGATCTGCTTTTAAAATTAAAAAAGGAGCCTATTTGAGATGTGTGCCCAAGCGTAATAACCTTCATAATGTTCCATTTTATTTAATAAATAGATTGTTTATTTTCCCCCGAGGGCTGCTGGCTCACACCAACACTCATTAGAGCCTCTTCATGCAGGATGTCAATTATTAATTCTCTCATTTATGACCATCTATTAGAATGCATGGTTCATAGCACACAGGAGAGACTGTGGCAGGCTGTGTGAATACATTTCAGAGAACAAACAGCGTTCAATAAAGGGGACTTTTTACCCTTTGAAAAAGCCTTTCATAGCGCTGCCCCTTGTTGCGTGCTGTTGGAGAATAGGATGGGATTAATTTCCTCATCGGTGGCGACCTATTGCAATGAAAAGGAGCACAGAAACCGAGGAGTCTGCCTCAGTCATTGGGTGAATCACCAAACAGTATTAGCACATTTCAATGCTCCATAGAGGGGTTTTAGGTGTAAGTAAAGCTTTTTAAACACACTCATAATTTCTTATACATGTTTTTATTCACAAGTGTATTCTTTCTCATTTTACCATATAGACTGCTATATATGCCAGGCTGTTGGCTGCTTGGTAGTTTGGATTTCTGCATTATTTGGCCTATGTTGGGGTAGCTATTTCCACTTCATATGTGATGGAAACTTCTGGAGAATGGAGACGAAAGTCAGACAGACACAGTAGAGAGCTGGAACTTGATGCCAAACTCTGATGGTTTATTTGAAGTTACGGCCGGAGAATTGACGAGACATTTGCTGCAGCCACGAGGTGACACAGCGGTGGCCAAACCAATTCTGAAGAACTCTTCTGTTGCTTGAGGTTTTAACTACTGTATAATCAACGTGTATCATCAGCGAGACTAAACAAATATGGACCCTGAATCTACCTAAAGCTGTCGTCCATAAAAAAGAATGCACGCCGCTCCAGAAGAGATGGGCTTCTAGACGTCCCTGAACAATAACTATTATCATCGCAGCTTGAGCTCGGTCATAGACTGGCAACTCCAAGGTGCACGGGCTGCCGCTCCGGAAGGGAGATAACAGCACCCCAAGGCCGTCAGCCCATGCCATGGGAAAATACACAGTGAAGGAGAAAATTATGAACTGTGTCAAAGTTTAACTACCTAATCAGGTTCATAGTGGGACACCCCCAATGTATAAATTGCTTTGGATTTATGTAGCCTAATCTGCACCAGTTATTTTTGTGCCTATTTTAACGGGGACTAAATCCTGCACTATAACCATCAATAATGGCGTCCCACAGGGTACTACTCTTGGTCCACTGCTATTTACAATACACACGCATCTGTATGTTATGCTGATAACACCATCTCTACATTTACCGATCTGTCTTAGAGTTTCCACATGTCTTTTGTTTTAGACATTATTTACATATCATTATACCACGTTGTTGTTTGTATGCAGTGTAAATATCAATAACTGCCCTGCAGATTTGATCTTATTATCTACTGAACTGATGAAGTTAGATACGTTTTACAAAGTCTACAAACTCTTCATGCAGTGTGAGAGTGTCTCCAGTCTGAATCTGGCATGTCTGGTGTTTGAATACAGAAAAGCTGTGAAAACTCTTATCAGGGTAATATATTTGCAAAGTCATCATGCATGGGTGGTGTCTGTTACTGCGTTGCAATTTCTGCTCATACATTTAGATGCTTTCATATCAGTTTTACACTGAAAAACAAACTGGATTAGTGTTGATGTCGGCATTTTCTCAAAGATCAGCGTCCCGGCTGAATACTCCAGATTGTATTACAGGTGGCAGATTGTACGATACAAGCAGATATTAAAATGAAACGTCTCACCCAGAGGGGAGACTGTTCCAGGAAGTCAAAGCTTTCAAAGATTTCATGGGCAGAGATTAAGGCTTTTTCTTCTAGTAAAGGATGATGATGAATTTGATATGTTTAAAGAGAATAAAACAGCTTCAATTTAGTCAAAGGTGCCACATTAGTTCAGTTAGATGTACAAACTCAGCAGGGATTCCTGGCACATGGGTCTACAGGCCCATATATTAACACACATTATTTTCCTTTACTAACCAGATTTACTTCTGTGTAAAAGGCCTACTGTGGGTATGACATATGTTGATATGCACACACTATAACTCAAACAAACATGAGGATCCTTTGGAAGTAATCTACGCTGACATATTGACAGAAGGAGAGCGTAAGAGAAGGAGCCGGAGAAGCAGGTGCTGCTGGTTTGAGCGTATAAAGAGGATTAGATCACTACACTTTTAAATATCAAAGAAATTGATATTGAGTGAGGAATTGAGAGGCTCTCTAGCCAAATGAATGCTCCAATATTAAAGCGAAACACAGACTGAGAGCAAAGAGAAAATTAACCTGAGTAATGAGGCTAACGAGACGAGACAGCGTCTGAGAGAGACACATTCAGAGTCATTCAGAGTGTGCTTTAAATTGGTGGGGGGATATAGTGTGGTCTGGAGAAATCCAATTAGCGGACCATCATTTCCAATGAGAGGATAGTTCAATAATGCAGACCAGGTCAAATAAACCAGCTCTCAATTCACACCACCGATAGTAACACCTCACAATAAACCATTCACCCTGAAACCATCTCAATCTATTCTCCAGATGGCCACAAGTGCAGAGAGCAGCAGTTTACAGCACCCCAGGTAAGACATGCATGGTTAACCTCTTCACGATGAGCATCTCATTCCTTCTCTTTCCTACCTTTTAATTTCCTTTCACCTCGTTACCCTTTTGTTATCGCTCTTTCTTTTCTGCTCTTGCTCTCCGTCTGATAATGGTAAAAGGGAGAAAGCGTAAACAGCCGGTGTCATTAAAATATCCATTAGGATTAAATGAGAGACAAAACAATAAACTGCTCGGTGCTGATGTATTCTGATCACACCTTGCACCTACCTCTCAGAGAAAGGTGCAAGGTGTGATCAGTCGACATTTAGCCTTTGTTTTCTCTTTGTTGTTATTTGATGTAAGGTCCCTTTATTGCAGAATGAGATATTTGGATTCAATATTCAATTTCGACTTTTAAAAATCTCCTTTCTAGACAAAATTGTTGTCTTCAAATTTGTTTTCCTTTCTATTTTCATTGCAAACTTCAGTGTTTTTCTCAAAATTTCGACTTTTTGGATTTTCCGACTATTTCATCAAAAGGATCACCTTTTTCCTAAACGATCTGGCTCGACTTTTCAAAATGTCCCACTATTTTCTCATTCGTCTATCCCCTTCTTCATGTGGCGCTAATCATCTTCCTTAAAAAATTCACACTTTTTGTCTCCCTATTTTCTCTTCAAACTTCAGATTTATTTTCCAAATTAGAATTTACGACCATTTATTCACAATTATCAATTTCCTAAAAGATCCGACTTTTTTCTAAACTTTTTTTCCCAAAAAAGAACCTGGGCTCTGGTTTCAGACAGAGGGTGAACAAAGATAAAGAGCTTTCCCAGTAGAGACACTAAACATGAATATGAACCTCTTTAATTATTGTATGGCGTAAACAAGAACTACAAAAACCTGCACTACAGGGATCTATTGTCACACTGCTAAACCCTTTGCTTTGCCTGATTTTAGATGCTTGAATATGTTCAACTGTACATTAATCATGGCGTGATGTAATCCTTTTGTCATCTAACAAAGTCCATGAAATTATAAATGTGATTTAAAAAAAAAAGTGAAATAAATCTGAACTTCCTGATAAATTTCCACCACTTCCTCTCATGTTCTCATTACATTTAGACTCTTCTTGTCTTTCCTCTTTAATGTGATATAACCGTGTGTGTGTGTGTGTGTGTGTGTGTGTGTGTGTGTGTGTGTGTGTGTGACTAATTCATTGGAAGACAAGTCGTTCGGAGTTGGCAGACAATGCTCGTTGACACCATGTTCCCAACACTGGGATTTCCCTAGAGGCACACATACACACACACAACCTACATTCACACATGCACAATTAATTTTCTGGGCTTAGAAAGAGGGTTAGAAGAGTTAATGTAATATAAACACACACACACACACACACACACACACACACACACACACACACACACACATACATCCTGGGACAGTTGGCTGGCTATGAAAGCCGCTCCATTGGCATCATCTGTATCACAACTACTTCACTGATTGCATCCATGTGTCTCTCTTGTAAATGTGTGGACAGTGTGTGTGTGTGTGTGTGTGTGTGTGTGTGTGTGTGTGTGTCTGTGTGTGTGTGTCTGTGTGTGTGTGTGTACATGTGCTTTGGTAACTTGAAGCTTTTTTTGCCAATTCATTTGAAGAGGACACATTCTGCTCATTTTTAGGTTTCATATCAGTCTGTGGTGTCTCTACTGGGACATGTCTCCATGCTGTAATGTTCAAAAAGCTCTTTATGTTTCTCATACTGCCTGTGCCCCAGCGCCTGGTTTCACCCTCTGTCCGAAACCAGAGCCCAGTCTGCTTTGATTGATTTACTGTTTCTACTTCCTAACACGCTCTATCAGCACTCAAATGGTCTCCAAAAGTCTGCGTGCAACAGCTGCTTGTATAACTGTCTCTGTGGTTTAATATCTACCTCTTTCATGTGTACGCATCTCTGTCTGGCTCTGCTTTACTTTTCATTCTCACTTACTCCTTTCTTTTGACTTAATATTTCTCTGTCCCTCTGGTGTCTTCTGCAGTGTTTTCATTTTGATTCCACGCCCCATCTCTCTCTAATCCATCCCCGTGATACTGCTAGATTTTTTTGTGTCACTTCATATCTCATTTCCTCCTATCGCCACAGTTTCTGTGTCTTGTTTTCTTCAAATAGGGCCGACTTCCTGAGCTGTACACATCAGATCCAGATATCACTGCAGTCATATCAGCATCTTATTTGTTTCTCCAAACAGCAGGAAATAAGACAAGGCCCCAATAAAGTTTGCAGGCCTTTTCAATCTGATTCTCCCCCAAGTTGTTGTTTCACAGTTGGCTGTTAGTCGAAGTATTCACAGCTATCTGAAGTAACAAAGTAGTCTTCAGAAAGAATAAGATAAAAACAAGTGTAAGAAAATCAAACAACACATGACTTGTTCAGGAAAAGCTTGCTATTAATACTTTTTATGCTTTAATAAGTTTGCTTTAGGCAATTTCCTGAGAAATCAAGCCTTCTACATTATTTATGGAGAGTAAGTCATCTACACACACACGCTCTTTTAGAAAACAGTAAGTGTGTATTTCACATATTATAGTCTGATAATATATGTAGAGTTAATTACTCATTAGCATATTTTTCGCTATTGCAATTGCTCTTTTTCTGATGAGATTTACTGCTTCTGAAGACTAATTATTGCAGTGTGCTTCATATCTTAGAGGTTAGCTTACTGCAGTTGACCTACAAAATACATACTATTGAAATACTTTGCTTAGTCTGTCCATGTAGGCTGCACAATATACCTGCACATGATCAAACTTATTTATTAATTTCTCACATCTAATCCTATTAGGACCGCCTCGGGATACCAGTAATCTGATCATTTGATGTTCAAACAGCTCCAGTGTGTCTGTTTTAACTCAGCAGATGATTTTCTGCAATTGAATTTATGAAAAATATGCTGCCTTGTTAAATGTTTGGCAGAGACTTTCCTTTCAAAGAAAGTTTTTGGCTTCAGCTGATGAGACCTTTTATTGGTCTTATATTGTATATCAGAAACAAGTACACTTTCGTTTAACCATGAGAAGACTTAAATACTCTATATTTATTCATTTATACTGTTGATATATATATACTGTATCAGGGTTTTTCTAGAGCACGAGGTGCTAACGTCACTTCCGGTCTAAATTAAGCCCCGCCCACTTTCTGGTGAACTCCTGCATCAGAGCGAAGCTGAAAATAATAGTGTCTTCACCTCTTAAAGCTGCTGAGTCATATATTGCACCTCAAACAACAAATGAATCCAGAGTTCTGGTTTCTTTACTTCCTCTCCAGAAAAAAGGAGAGTAAAAGAAAGGATCAGAAATCTCAGTCTCAGTGTCAGCCTGCTGCCTGCCACTCGTCCCCCGGCAGACCCACCGGACATCCATCCCCTATTTATTCTCCGTAAGCTGTCTCTGCCATCTGACTAGACATCTGACCCCATCTCCATATCTGTGGACTCATTAAACCCTTTCTGACCAACAGAGATAATTTTTTCTGGCATCACTTTAACAATTTACGGGGGAAATCTGCATTTAGGTTTGAGGGTGCAGAGACCCTGATACCAGGTTTAGATAAAACCCTGTTTAATGAAATATTTTAATACAACTTTTAATTGTATCATATATTCTGTTTTTAACTTATGTCTAATTTGCCAATTTTGGATCAATAAGGTTTATCCAATTTAATCTAATTTCAATATTCAGCACTATGGTTGTAAATCTGAATGAATCAGGTACATCGAAAGAGTAATATCTTCTCATCGATAGATGTTGTTGTTGTTCATAATTCAGGTATTATAAATCATTATTTATAAAGGTTACACTTGTTTTTTTCTTCGTAGACCTATACTAGAGTTATTGTTATGTTGCCATACAGACATATTTGGTTTTATTTCCCCAGGTATTAAAATGTCTGTCTGCAATTTGTGCGGCTGACCTTATGCACTGAACATCCATTGAGTTTCATTTGTGAGGCAGGAGAAATGTCCAACAGCTATTTGAGTTATAGCAACGACGGCCACATCCATACTCCCAGTGTTTGGTGCTTTTAACCATGCATTTAAGCTCCCAGATCTTCCAGTACCTGCCTTCACTCTCTTTAGTTTTATTATAATGAACGGTTGTTTGAGGTACAGAGGAATTTGAAGGTTTGACTTAATAATATTCAGATCGTTTGGCAAATCATACGGAGAGTTCATCACTTCAAAGTGAGTACGAGTGAGCAAGTGTGTGAAATCAAAGAGAGCATGAGTGAGTGTGTGTGTGTGTGTGTGTGTGTGTGTGTGTGTGTGTGTGTGTGTGTGTGTGTGTGTGTGTGTGTGTGTGTATAATCATATGAGTGCATGTGAGAGTGTGTGTGTGAAATCTCCCATTAATGGTCTATTTATTGATGAATCCTCCAGTCATGTGGAACCCCGTTTACCCACAGTGCCTTTGGCTTCAGGGGCGCCATGGCAACACAGTAAGTAGGATAGATGACATCACAGCTACCTGTCATTGCACAGCTGGAGGGGTGGGGGGAGAGAGAGAGAGAGGGGGAGACTGACAAACCAAATGAAGAGATGGAGATCCTGTGGGAAGAGGAGGGAGAAAGATGGAGACAGATGCTGGAGGAATGAAACAGGAGTGATGCTCAGATGTGGGCAGAAGACAAATTAGAGAGGGGAGATGGAAGGGAGATCAAGGGGGGGGGGGGAGGTGATATAATGAAGATGTTGGGTACGAGAGTGAACGAGGAAAAGGGTGATAGATAAACGTCTGCATCAAATGTGGTGGGTACAAAAGGTAATGTAGAGGGTGGAGCAGATATTCCTCAACTAAAACTAAAGGGGGTATTCCATTGGATTTCGGAATACTGCCAAACAAGCTTTGTGCTAAGCTAAAGGCGGCTAATGCTCAGCATAATGAAGCTAATTCGTCTCAGTTAGACACTAGTTAGCCGCTATTGGGCACATTTAAATTCCCCAGTGGGGCAGATCACTATTACTGACGTATTTTATGTTGTAGAACACAATGTAAAACCTTATTTCCGGCTTCAAACCCAAAACTTGTTGACTTCCAGACACGGGAACAGGAAGTGGTAAAAGGCTGACTGATGTCTAGGTTTTTCAGACATATTCCTGCACCACTCTTTGTCTTTAATAAGAGACTCATACGCCTTCCATTAACCTTCATATTGTATTTATATCATCTAAATGAGATTTACTACAACCGGGGATCCTAAAATATATGTTTTGTATTGCTTTAGAGTATTTAATAACAATAATACAATTTTCATCTGGATTATATTTACTGGTTTAGTGATGTGTGTGATGGAAACTTCTGAAGAAATGGAGACGAAACTCAGAGAGACACAGGAGAGCTGGAACTTGATGGCAAACTCTGATGGTTTATTTGAAGTTACGGCCGGAGAATTGACGAGACATTTGCTGCAGCCACGAGGTGACACAGCGGTGGCCAAACCAATTCTGAAGAACTCTTCTGTTGCTCGAGGTTTTAACTACTGTATAATCAACATGTATCATCAGCGAGACTAAACAAATATGGACCCTGAATCTACCTAAAGTTGTCGTCCATAGAAAAGAATGCATGCCGAGGAACCTACGTCCCAGAAGAGATGGGCTTCTAGACGTCCCTGAACAATAACTATTATCATCACAGCTTGAGCTCGGTCATAGACTGGCAACTCCAAGGGGCCCGGGCTGCCGCTCCTTAAGGGAGATAACAGCACCCCAAGGCCAAAGACCTATGCCTTGGGAACGCAGACTGAGGAAGGAGAAAATGATGAGCTGTCTCAAAGTTTAACTACCTAAGCTAAAAATTCCCTAACAATGTGTATGTAATATACTGAGGAGATAAAGGGAGGAGGCTTGATGGTTTTTATGCCATAATTAAACAATGGAGCCTACATCTTTTACAATAAACTGCAGAAGGTCGGAGACATATTGTATAACAGGAACACAAATATTGAAAAAGTCATTTGGACCAACTAAATCATTCTTTTCAACAACATTTTGTGAGTCTTTTAGAGCTGCGACTAATTGAGTTATCCATCAACACAATGCAACTCCATATAAACATTTTGCACGACTCCGTACCTGCTGAGAACCTGACTGCTTTTTAACGGATGCAGCTCAGATGGAAAGGAATTACATAAATACATGTTTATCTTGGATCAAAGGATGCAATCCCTCTGATGTTCTACTTGTACATACTTCCTGGTTGGATTAACATGCAAAATGTGTGTAATTCTCCAGTACAAAACCACTTTACCCAACAGGAATCACTCAGCATGAATGCTAACACAGGCACAACGGGGGCAGTGTCAGTCATTGTGTCACATGACTTCACATTCATTGCAGAGGGACGCAACCGCAGCTATAATAGACTGAAGCTCAGCAAACAATTTGCTGTTAAGTAGATGTCAAAGGAACGCCTGAACCAACCCTGAGAGCCTCTGCAAATATCGTATCCGAGTGAAAGCTGAGACTCAGCTGCTCATATCTGCCAAATGGAAAGCTTGGCGATATCAGCACCGCCGCATATCAGTTCAACACACTTCCCAAAGCTGGCTAATAGAATTCCCTTTTCCCATTATATTATACAAGACATTAAGATTGATGTGGGAACCGCGTGTGTGTGTGTCAGTCCGAGGTTTGCTGAGGGACTGTACCCATCAGTCTCTACAAGAAACAAGCCTGGTTTCATTATTATATCACAAGGAAGCAGAGAAACTACAGAATCAATCCATCCATCCGTCCGTCCGTCCGTCCGTCCGTCCATCCATCCATCCGTCCGTCCGTCCGTCCGTCCGTCCGTCCGTCCGTCCGTCCGTCCGTCCATCCATCCATCCGTCCGTCCATCCACACTTTGGATGCAAATACTGTGTTTTTTACTCCTCCACTTTTACATGTATGTTGCATAATAACTATTTCGGTTTTCAGTATTTTATAATATATTGTATTCTTACAAGTAAACGGCAGAAATCCTGTGCTCCTGTCTCCAGTGTTTTTCTTTACATGTCCCGAAATGTTGATAATAAACAACAATTATATTATCATTAAATTCCCGACAGTAGTGTTTTATTTCACGGCCAAATTCTATTTGTTCTACTCTCAACATGCTTGTTTTTTTATGTTGCTTTAAATAAATGAATAAATCCCAATCTTGTATCAATAAAGTACATCTCACCTTATCTTGTAGGTATTGATGCTAATACTCTTGTACTTTTATTAAATTAATGAATAAATGCCTGTGTGTCTATTTCTACTCTGTGGTATACTTAACTTAAGGATCTGAGGACTTACCTACTGAACAACAAACAATTTCAACACTGATTTGGAGGGTAAAAACAATAAGTACTGTGATATTATTCCAACAGTCTTGATCTCATTTAACGGAGTCAACTCCATTACCCATCATTCCTCGGTTGATGATTATCGGACATCAGAGCGCCGCTTTGCAAAAGAGACCTTCACCTTGGCGGTCTCCTTAGCGTGAACAGGTAATGGATACACATGCAGGTGAATGCACTGCAGGTCACTTCATATTGCTTTCACACATACACACACACTGGAACACACACACACCTCAGAGTCTGTTAATGCTGCAGACAAAGGAGAGGCCGATCGATCGCTGGCAAGGCCAGACATGAGAGCAGCACTACAGTCAGGAAATAATGCCACACACTGCTGCGTTTACGCTGATGGAGGCAGCGTATGAAGGTGAACGCTTTGTGATTAGAAAGTTCTGATGAGAGAGGAAACGTTCAGAGACACTCTGCTGGCAGCTACCAGCTTGCAGGCCAGGAGGTTCATTTATCAAACACTCTTACCAGGGTCTCTGTCAGTATTCTCAGGGTCTGCAATAAAACTTGATGATCTGGAGCCAAGTGGGAGGCTGCCAGGTTTGCAACACAGACACTGACACCGGATCAAACACACAGGTATGTTTGCTCAGGCGGTCTCAGAGTCAGGTGGGAGAGCAGAAGACTTTCATTTGAGGGCTTTTCACTGTGAGTTATGATTGAAGTTTGGCTCATTAGCTCACAGTTAGCTCTGACATTAGATCCATACTGGAAGTAGGAAATGTAAACCTTGTCAACCCTCATTGTTCTTTGCAGAGATTATTCATGACTGTATGGGTTTTAATGCATCATCAAGATGCCTTTTGAGTGTCTTGTGCAATACAGTAGCATATGGTCCTTTATCAACTGAACAATATGCTAATTATACTGAATATGTTTTGAGGCACAGGAGAAAAGCTGCTTTTACAGAAAGCTTGTCCTAAATCAGTAATTCATTTCATGTTGAAGTCAGTTCAGTAAGTTTGAATTCATTTACCTAAATGCTGTTCCGCTTAGCCAAGATACTTTGCTAATATATCATCAAACAATGATACAGCGTTATGTGAATGAATGTGCAGAAAATGGATGAAATATTCATCTTTATAAACGAGTCAAACTCTGTAAGCACACTGAGAGCATGCACCTGCAGCAAAACCACTGTGTTTAATTGGCTCTTTAAAGTTGTAATAAACCTGGGGTAAAAACACACATTTGTCTCACTCAGCAAGTGTACCACACACACACACACACACACACACACACCTTTTTCCAAGTGGAAATCAGATAAAACTCTTACACAAATTTTAAGAAAAGCATACAAAAACAGATCACATATGAACATTGTTTTTAAATAACCCGTGTATTTGATATCTTAAAAGCTCACAACTGAATATTTATCGACCCTCCTGAACCGTAGGACACAAATTCAAATACATTACATTTCCCAAAACACATTTACTATTTTAATGACTAAACAGTGGATTTATCAGGTTGATTCATTAGCTTTTTACTCAGAAATGTTTCTAATAAGTGAGTAAAGGTTTTAAGAAATAATCAACGTACAGTTTTATACGTGTGATCCGTAAAAAATACCAATTTACAGTCTGTGTAAAAATCAACACCTCTTTGCAAAAACACTTCAAACACTGTTTATCCATTTAAATAATCCACTCATATCTCAGACAAAAACTGTGTGCATTAACACTGTTAACACCTTCAGTGTACAACATCACTGGAAACATTTCCCCGGTATTATGCATGGCAGGTAATGAAAGACAGTGATGAAGGTGCGGATAATCCAGCAGCATAGGCAAACCGTGGTCAGCAGCCAAGGTTTAATCTGTTAGTTTCCCGCTCTCTTGGCTTCCACTGCAAGCAGTCACCTCTAGGGGGATCTTTGATAAAAGTTGGCCGATGAAATCAGACCATTTTAGAACATCACAGCTGTGCCTGAATCCCAGAGAAGCGGGGAAATTGTTTGCACTTATCCTATGCCGAGAGTGTTTGGATAAAAGCATCCATTAAGTGTTCTGTGTGGAGTCGGAGGAGCTCAATTAGTGCATTTGAGAGAACAGAGCAGCAAGATGTGGCTTCTCCGATTTCACATCCACCCGGGGTGATGTTTATGATAAAGGCAGGTATTGCAGCCTGTTTTTCTTCCAGATGTACTGTAGCTCATTTGTGCTGCTTTCCTATCATACGTAAACACACCACGCTCCACCCGACTGAAAAACAGCTTTTTGCAGCAGGCTGTCAGGAGGCTGACTCTCTCCCCTCCCTCCCAACTCTCCCCCCTGCCCATATTGGACCAGGACTTCAACAGCAGCACTCACACATCCAGCACCAGACACTTTCAACGCTGCTATGGACAGTCTTTTGCACCAATGAAGTGGGTGTATGTATGTATGAGTGTGTGTGTGTGTGTGTGTGTGTGTGTGTGTGTGTGTGTGTGTGTGTGTGTGTGTGTGTGTGTGTGTGTGTGTGTGTGTGTGTGTGTGTGTGTGTATCTTTTGTTTATAGATGTATATTTGTATTTTTTAATCCTCACATAAACAGTATTTCGATCTCTCTGTCTGTACAGAGACACACTGAAAGATTGACCATAAAGTGTACAGTTCAGACAATTATGATTAAAGTGTGGAGTATGTATGGAGTCAAAGAGCATGACACACTTTCTATATGCATCACTCCTTCCTTTATTCTGTTGTTGTTGGCTTTGAATGCATGAACACTTATTTACATTTACTTTAGCTGGCTGGCTCTGTTGTGATTGGCCAACTGCTCAGAGATGTCCCGCCCCTTAGCCTATCACGTACAATGTGTTGGAGCGAGAGCAAATAAAGTGTGAGTGTTACATAGAGAGCATGGAAGTAAACAAAGGAGTCCAATGGAGGCATTTCAGGCAGAGGGTGGAGTGTGTGGGAGGGACACTTTGGGATTTTAGCCTTTGCCGACCATTTACATGCACAAAAACCCATATAACACATAACAGGGAAGGGAAAACCACAAAAATAGGGCCTCTTTAAGAACAACACAAATCTAAGGTACTTTAATTTTGTTTCGTTGTATTGGAAAGCTTGAACTGCTTTGCACTATGTTTGTCAATAATTCACTTTCCCCAATATTTGCATCTTCCCACTATGCAGTTATTTCTTATTGTCAAGGCTGCTTTTAAAATCCATCATCCCCGATAACACTTCACTCAAACTGTTTCTCGGCATTGAGCGCTCTCCCCTCTCTCAGAACAAAATGTGCTCGAAGAAAAAATTGTGAAATCAATTTGCGTTGTAATATGACAATAAACCCACAGGGTTAAAACACATATTTCTCTTTGTGGTCAGTCAGACTGCTCTACTGTGTGATGCACCTCAGGAGGGGAACACACACACACACACACACACACACACACACACACACACACACACACACACACACACACACACACACACACACACACACACACACACACACACACACACACACACACACACACACACACACACACACACACACACTGAGAGCAGTAAACACTGAAATCAATGTTCACAGCAGGATTTGAATGGACTGCACTAACCCAACTAAAACTATTAGCCTCTAATGGGGAAAACCAACATGAGCGGGCCTGGTTCTCCCAGCTGGGCTCAGAACGCTGCATTAACACACACACACACACACACACACACACACACACACACACACACACACACACACACACACACACACACACACACACACACACACACACACACACACACACACACACACACACACACACACACACACACACACACACACACACACACACACACACACTGAACACTGACTGCCAGCATGCTAACTTTATTAGCAATGTGGCTCCATGCTGCTTATGGAAATAGGATTGACTGCAGGATCGTAGGGAGAGGCTTAGCATGCTAGCATGAGATTTATAATAGAAGTCAATAAAAGTCAAAGTGAGTGTGTGGTTGGGTTAAGGCACAACACACACGCACGCACGCGTCCGTGAACACAAACACACGTTTTACAATTGCAGTCAACTTCCAGGGTCAGTAATGGGATTTTAAATCCTCTTTCCTGGCATCAGGGATGTGTGTGCATGTGTCTCGATAAATATGTGCATCAATTTCTGTCACACTGAGTTGTATTTGTTTATGAATATGTACCTATTGGACTTTTATTTTGTCATGATAATTGACGCCAGTCCCCACTGAGTAATAGAGATGACATACAGTATGGCATGCGTCTTCCTCTAAGTGTCTGATAACACGAGACATGAATGAGGATGGGATGTCACTTTGATCATCAGAAAATGGAAATTGAAAGTTGTCTCTGTGGAAGATTTCATAATAAGGTCTGAATGAAGACTGATGCCTAACAGATGTCTTGTTTTACATACCAAAAATACCTCATGCATAGCAGTGCTTGTCTCCTGGGTGCCACCAGCGCAGACCAAAAGCAATCAAAGTTCCAGCAGACACCAGGAAACTAAGAAAGGGACAACTTTCAATTGCTTTGGTTTCCTGGGTTTTCTATACCATCTTACCAAAGATTATGATGTTTGATGTTGGACTGAAGGCCAATTTTAAATCAAATTTCCTCTTATGACACATCCATGAGCAGTACCATGAAGGACAGGTTTTTGTACATTTCGCGCAGCTTGAGATCACACTGCGTGAAAAATCAGACAGATAGTGACAGCTTTAGATGTGTTTTATAAATAACCTGCAGTAACTTAAACATTAATGTAGAAAAGAAAGTTAACGCCTTTATTCAGAAATACATTTGAAAAATAGGAAAGTGTTATGATTTCTGACAGCTGATGTTCATTTGGCACAAAAAGCTAAAATGTGATGTGTCACACTCTCTCTGTGACACACGCTCCAACACCTTTGAACTCAGGCGCTGTCTCTGAATAACTCCATTTGTTTGGAATATTTACCACCTGAAACTCATCGAGGGTTGTCTTTGTGCGTTGAGAATGTCTTTCAAGCTCTGCTGAGGACACAGGAACAGGACCCTGACAGGAAGGGGAACCTGATCAAACAGACCTCTGATTGCTCCAGACAGGAGCTGTAAATCCACAGCTTCAGAACCTCAGCAGAGAGTGTACTTAAGGACGAATTTGGATAGCCGGACTCACGGACACTTTCCAGCTCTGGACACTCATCGCTGACATCAGCCAGTTCCTTTGAAAGTAAAGTCTTTTCAAATTGTATCATGGCCTGCAGATCAGCTGGACTCAGGCCGTCTGGAAGTGTTGACAGATTTGAAATTATGCACGGATAATGTGTGTGAAACTACATCCCTGTGTTCTACATACTTAACGGTTAAACTGCACAGCTATGGTAATACTTTTAGGCCAGAATCAACAATTTTCTACCCCTAAATATCCGTCTGGCATCCCTACAATGTGTCAATCATCCACTTAACTTCAGGATAAAGAAATGCTCTGTCATAAAAACCTTTGTGATTGACTATAATTCAGAGCAATACATGTATGTAGTGTTGGTATATCTGTCGAATGGTTGCTGTTGTGATGGACACAGAGCCTGTTGTGTGTTGGCTGTGTGTGTGTGTGTGTGTGTGTGTGTGTGTGTGTGTGTGTGTGTGTGTGTGTGTGTGTGCGCATTGCAGGTCTTTGGAGTAGGGTGGAGCTGAGGAGGCCAATCAGCTTAACTGGGAACACCTGGCCACTTCCCCAGCACCTACTGAAGCCAAGCCGACCGGAGTCTCAGGCCCAATTCCAAACCACACCCTACCCACTCTCGCTCCGTGAAGGAGTGAACTACGTCTGTAGTCTCCCTCGCAGCTGAACGAGGCTCCCTTCTTTCCGTCTGGGGGTGTGAATACAGCGGCAAGCTTTGGGACGAACTCCCCTCTCTCCGGCCGAAACAGGAAATAACGTAACTTTTCGTAACGGTTTCAAATCAGCATCTCTTGGTCAACAATTCAAATAATAACTAAAATAAAACTCTAAAAGTGTTCACTGGCGTTTCTTTATTTGCAAACCTCTTTTATTTTAAAATGTGATTTCATAAGCTGCTTGGTCTTTGCACTAGTCTGTAAATTAACACCGTTTTCTAGACACAGGTACCGTATATATTCCTGAGTGAAACAAAAAGTATGACGATATTTAATGTGTATATGATTTACACAGCTCACCACTCTAAATGTTTGCAGGAACTGTTGGCACACAGCGTGTTTCCTGACGGACACACACAGCGGTGGGTCCTCTCAGGTAGAGCAGCAGCTGAAGTCAGATGCGATGCAGACTCGCTGCTGGAGGGCTTGATAACCCACCCCCCCTCCACACTCGTTGGTTTGGAGCAGCACTTAGTGTGGCGGAGGGGTAGTGTGTAGGGGGCGGTTTGGAATTGAGCCTCAGTCTCTCCTTGACTCTCTCTCAGACACTCTCTCCCCTAAAACTCCACTAAAGATGTTATTGATTGCCCTATTTGTTCAGAAATCATCCTAACATGAAACTGAAGTCAAAAGAACATGTAGTTTTGTTCTGTTGTTCCACACATTTCTTGTCTTGGTTAAAGAACATTGGTTTGCATAACATTCATAGAGATAAACGTGTTCTCCTAATAGACCGGACCCTTATTCTAGGGCTTCTGAAAAAGACCCCCATCACCCCAGCAACAAACTGTTCTGTCTGCTGCCGTCTGGCAGGCAGTACCGCAGCATCAGGACCCAAAACCACCAGACTCTTGAATCTGAATTTGAATCTGAATAAGTATGTCCTTTGACGGTACCTGTATTTGATAATGAATACATTTAATTGAACTATGCTCTGCACGACGGGTGCCTCTTTTGGAAAAGGTGATTACAAACTGAAAGGCAACTCTGTTTCATCGCTGAATTTCCTTTTGGCTTTTCAGCACCAACTTCATTTGGATACTTTTGGTTTGATTGATAATTGCATTAGAAATATATGTCCCTCAATCAAATATGTTGCCAAAACCAAATTAACAGCTGTTGCTCTCTAAAGTCATCATCATCCTAATTGGTTAATCATCCAATCCTTTTGGTTCTTGTCTGAAATATTGCAAAACTATGGCATTCCCAATACTGCCAAACGTGATTTGTGTGACTGTATGTTTTAGAGTCACACTGATCACAATATAAATGCTGCATTTTGCAGTCTTTCAGTAATCTACTCTGATATGGAGTGGTGCCATGACCCTTGTCCCTTATGTCAAACATATTTTATCTAACCACTGCTTTACTTTATCTTATTTGACAGTGGCTGACAGACAGAGGGTCGGTGTCAGCAAACACAGTGACAATGAACTGACAGCTGGGTAAGTTGTGGACGATAAGAGTCCTCGGGGGACATTTAAGGGTAAATGTCAACTGGGTGCTGTTTCTGTTTTGGCAAATGTCCCGAAATTCTTGAGGAAAAATGTGCGTTTAGTCAGGACATCTTAAAGTGAAAATGGGTTTCTTTCTGTTTATCCAAACACTGAGAGAGCTTGGCAGATAGAAAGCAGGGAGCTGACATCGGGCATGTTGTGGAAAGCAGTGTTTGAGGAGAGATGTTTTTGTATATCTTGCGGTGAGTCAACTCTAACCCCCACATGACTCCAAAGAAAACCCTGTTCCTTCAACAAACAGAGAAATCTTCCTCTGGGCATCCAACCAGGCACAGGCACACACTCCAGAAGTAAAAAGGTTGAAACTCAGCTCATGACCTTGCTTGTCATCTCGGCTCTGCTTTGTTGTCACTCTCAAAAAATACCTATATGATGGTCAGAGTACAGCTGAGCACATATCAGGGGGGAGGCGAGGTGATGGGGCGACCTGATGAGACAATTCGCACCTGAGACCCGTTTACTTCCCTTTATCTCTGTTGGGTTAAAGCCTGGGAATAATCCTGTGATAAGACATATTATTGTTTCTCCTTCTCAAGCACAGAAGTCTGGCTCTGACCGTAAATATCAACCATCAGGACAGAAGCCCAATGATTACAAGGCTTGTTACATCATTCTTAATGTTGTTATCTAACAAAAGAGTTTCATTAGGAAAGGGAAGGTTGAACCCGAAAGATAAATCCGTTATTTACAAGTGTTACTGACAACCCACAGGACTGAAGGTGGACGTGGATAAAAGGCTATGAAGATTTACCTTCACTGCTTCTTTTGCACAAGCAGACCATAGCATGTAATCAAAAACGGATGATGATTGGGCCACACCTCATTGGATTTGGAACAAATTTACTGTGGCAATACTGGAAAACAAGCTAGATTAGCATGCCAAATGCTGACATTTCAATTACATACTGAGGAGTTAATTCCACGTGTCATTCAGACACCTGTTGTCCAATTTGGACCAAAATCAGCATGGTAAATACGACCATCCTGAACCAACAAACCAAACATAACTCATTTTGTTTTTAGTGGGATGTTTTCACAATGCTAAGCAGCAGAAAAGGACAGGATTTAAAGGATGTGAAGGAAGGTTTTAGCTTGTGTTATGTATTGAATATGTGTCTTGTCCACCTTCAATGAGTGGTGGAACACATATTTCTTTAAGCGAACCTTGAATTCGGCATCGCAACGACTCCCTGGGCTAAAAGCCAATGGGATTTTTCCACTGGATTTTGGAATAATGCAGAAAATAAGTCACATGCTTTTGATTAAAAAAATGGTTGTTTATGAGGATAATTTCTACATGTTAACACCACTTTATACATTTTAAAGCTGATGGTGGGCGACAAGGGAACTACAGCACGGTCACATGACTTCATGTCACCACCGCTAAGCTTAAGGTGGCTAATGTTTGGTGTAATGGGGGTTAGTCGCCTCATTTAGAAACTTTTTAGCCATTTTGAAACTCACCAGTGGGGAATTTAATAACATATTTTATTTTGTAGGAAAAAACGTTTGTATGTATTCAGTTTGAGTTGACCAAATACCTTATTTCAAGCTCCTAACCAAGACGAGACAACAGGAAGTGCTCAAACTATGACTCATTTCCTGGTTTTCTGCAGCACTCAATCTTCCCCACGGCACATTCAGGCTGCAGAACCTGTTATAAAAGCAGACACACATTTTGATGGATACAGAAGGTTTCTAACAGCATGTGTGCTTCAACCCTTTTTAATCCAACAGAATCATTACCTGCTCATTACGACTGAATTTCAGGCACACACACAAAGCCAACCACCAGCAAAGAGTTGCCTCAGCGGTGATGAAAGCTTTTTGTCAAATGCAAATATGTCACCAGATACTTTTATCAGAGTCCTATCCTCCGATGCATTTGATTTGGGGAGTGAGGACATTTGATGTGTCTGATTTGATTCCAGTCATCACGCTGGCTCTCACATGTTTGAAGCCTCTCGGTGTGCTGTGATGGCAGCTTTGATATTCTCTGCCTCGACCTTACCTGCCCTTGCTGACATTTACTTTGACAGGGACGGCTGATGTGTTTCCCTCCCAGCGGATATCACGGGCTTTGGTTACATATGGGAAACCAACTTTTCTGGCTTTATTACCTCCATGCACTTTGGTGTGATTAGGGATGGGATTTAATAGCATTTTTTCCATTTGCTTAGAAGGTTATTTTTCTGGCTGGCTTCGTCTGTTTGTTGGTATTTTATCAGGATTATGTAAAAACTACTGGCCCGACCAAATCAGAATCACAGGCACCTTCTAAAAGCAGGTGAGTATACCATTGGACTTACTGGAGGCCTTTCTAACTGAATATGAGACCAGTTCTACTACTTCACCTTTCACAGCTAGGGTTTTACTGGCTTGCAGAGAAAAAGCAATGGTTTCCTTTTGTGATTGGGCCAATGTACCTTACAGAATAATAGTCTAAATAAAAGATGGCCTTAAATAAAAGGAGAAATTAAGTAAAAAATGAAGTCATACAAGATTTTTTGACATATCTGAAGTCTCCCGAGAGAAAAGTGGAAAGGCTGGAGGTTTCGGTTATTTGGTATGCACAGACATGTTGCTTAATGCAAAGCCAGGATAACCCGATCAGCGTCACTTTTCTTAAATTACATTTCTGTTCCAAATGTTGTTTTACAATTAGAAAATCCCAACAGCTATTCCAGATAAACTTGTATAAACATGAATGATATAACACAACTAATTGCATTTCTCCACTCTGTGTATCTCACTGACGCCTCCATAAAAAAAACAGGTTCATCAACGGGGAAGGAAAGAAAGCAAAAAAGAAAATTAGGATTGAAGGAAAACACAACAGGAGAATAAATAAGGGGAAAGGATTTAGCAGGAGCTTCAGAAAGGATGGCAACAAAGAGAAGACTTACAGATCAAAGACAGAAGAGAGGATGATGAATGAGACCTTTCAGTGCTCTCAGTTGTTTTTCTATCTTTTGACAAACAGTGACAAATGATGGATGAAATAAAGAAAGAGACGAGTGAAGTTGAGAGACCGGTGTCCCTGCAGGCGCCAAATAAAGAAGTAATGTCTTATTACACTCCATCTCCCGCAAACACCAGAGTCAGTGCGTGTTTGTCTGTGTGCAACCGAGTAACACATCTGTGGAGGACAATTTGTGTGCCTTTTCTTCCAAATGTCAACTTACATTTGAAGATATAAATGGAGCATCAGTCTATCCGCTGAGATAAACTTAAAAGCTGTTCCTCTGCTTCTATATACAGTGGGGCAAAAAAGTATTTAGTCAGCCACCAATTGTGCAAGTTCTCCCATTTAAAAAGATAAGAGAGGCCTGTAATTTTCATCATAGGTATACCTCAACTATGAGAGACAGAATGAGAAAAAAAATCCAGGAAATCACATTGTAGGATTTTTAATGAATTTATTTTCAAATTATTGTGGAAAATAAGTATTTGGTCAATAACAAAAGTTCATCTCAATACTTTGTTATATACCCTTTGTTGGCAATGACAGAGGTCAAACGTTTTCTGTAAGTCTTCACAAGGTTTCCACACACTGTTGCTGGTATTTTGGCCCAATCCTCCATGCAGATCTCCTCTAAAGCAGTGATGTTATGGGGCTGTCGCTGGGCAACACGGACTTTCAACTCCCTCCAAAGATTTTCTATGGGGTTGAGATCTGGAGACTGGCTAGGCCACTCCAGGACCTTGAAATGCTTCTTACGAAGCCACTCCTTCGTTGCCCTGGCGGTGTGTTTGGGATCATGGTCATGCTGAAAGACCCAGCCACGCTTCATCTTCAGTGCCCTTGCTGATGGAAGGAGGTTTTCACTCAAAATCTCACGATACATGGCCCCATTCATTCTTTCCTTTACACGGATCAGTCGTCCTGGTCCCTTTGCAGAAAAACAGCCCCAAAGCATGTTGTTTCCACCCCCATGCTTCACAGTAGGTATGGTGTTCTTTGGATGCAACTCTGCATTCTTTCTCTTCCAAACACGATGAGTTGAGTTTTTACCAAAAAGTTCTATTTTGGTTTCATCTGACCATATGACATTCTCCCAATCCTCTTCTGGATCATCCAAATGCCCTCTAGCAAACTTCAGACGGGCCTGGACATGTACTGGCTCTATGGGACTAATTAAGGAAATTAACTAAAAAAATTTAATGACCTTTGATTTTAAGTGTATTAAGGCCTAAAATAAATTTCCTATGCTCACTTTCCCAAATTGACCTTTGACCTTTATTTTGGGGTATCGTCATTTATAAATGACTTTGTCCCATTCGGGTATATATTTTTCCATGATTTCTTAATGTAAAAAACAATTGATTAAATAACAATGGCTTCATTATCCATGAACACATTTTATTGATAAAACACTTAAAAAATTTCATTTCAGAATGATTCTTGAACCATAATAATTAAAAAGATATATGCAAATTTGTCCCATTAGTTATGAAACTGAACCAGGCAGTTCTTTTTTGGTGTGAAGCACAGGTGAACGTCACATTTGCTGCACTTCACTCTTGTTTGCCCTGAGCAGTTGCCGTACTTGCACCTGCCTTGTTTTTCCGTATAGTATGGCCAGTGGGCAAGGCCATCTTTCCTGACCTCCTCTTGAGGGCATGATTCCCTCCTCTTAGCCATCTTTCGGGGAGTCTCCACTTGACTTGGCCGCCCCCGTTTGGCCCTTTCTGTGCCCTCTGAGCAGAGAACATCAGCAACGATTGACTTGAACTCCCTTAGACTGAGTTCCCCTCTTTGTGGCTGACCACTTGTCTCACGGTCTCGACGGTAGAGTAGCCATGAATTGACACAAATCATGTCCATGACATGAAAAAAGATTCGAAGGTACCACTTGCGTGACCTGATCTTCGTTCGATACAGTGCTATCAGCGAATCCATCAAATCAACGCCTCCCATATGTTTGTTGTAGAATGCAACAGAAGTGGGGCATGTCACGTTGATTGTTTCTTTATTCTTTTTGTCCCATCTTTCGACCTGAGAAACTGGGTGTGCACCTGTGAAAGTGCTGAGTAGAGTAACACTGCGGTTGTCCTGCCACCTGTTAGCAATTACCTGCACCCCTTCACACATAGCAACCTTCTCCTCAAAATAGCCCCTTCCCATTTTTTTCATTTCCTTGTCTGTTTTCAAGGGACATCCTTTCAACCGGTTTGTTCTGACTGTGCCAAGGCAGTGTATACCTCTCTTTGCCATTTCTACTTCAAGACCTATGCTAGTAAACCAGTTGTCGTGGTATAGCTTGAAGTTCTGGTATGGAGGTACTATGGATGCTACCCGCAGGACTATGTTGCTGCTTGCACCCAGGTCAGGCATTCCACTGACTGGTTGAATTTTTCCAACATGGAATTCAAAGTTGTATGCCATACCCTTGGAGTCACAAAGCACATACACCTTGTAACCCCATTTGTGGGGCTTTTTGGGGTTATAGTTTTTCAAATAACTCTTCCCTTTGAATGGGATTATTTGCTCATCAACACAGAGATGCTCTGTCAAAGGGATGCTTTTCATAGTCTCAACTGTAAAGTCAAGAAATGGTCTGACCTTGAAGAGCCGATCTTGGCCTAGATTATGAGGGCCCTCCATAGTGTTGTCATTGAAATGGAGGTTGGCTTTGATCTGTTCCCATCTTCTCATTGGCATCACCTCAGCAATTTTGTCAATGCGAGTGTGTGTCTGCCAGCACATGCGTTGTGCAGGTACACCATAAATGCCCATATGAAAGGCACAGCCAATGAACTGCTCCATCTCTTTCTCTGAACAATTCAGGGGTGCGTTCACATTGCTCTGTACAGAGTAGAGATTGGTCTGCTCTACAATGTGTTTGAAACACTCAGGGGAGAACATCTGCCTAAAATAATAGGTTGGGGAATGCACCCTTTCTGCTGTGGCCAGACGTATCTTCCAGGCAGGGACTGGGTAATGGGCACGGATCGCTGACTTCCACAACAACCTACGGCCTATCCCTGGTTGAAGATCCTCCTCACTGCCTGGCTCCTCATTCTCATCCTGTCCTTCATCACTACCATCTCTCTCATTGTCGCTGTCTTCCTGTTGCTCATTTCTGGGCTCCACTCTCACAACTACCTCGTCCTCATCACTGCTGGCACTGTCCTCACTGCCCTCAGGAATAGGCATAGCTGTCCCTCTCACTTTACCATAAAACTTGGAAACGTCCTAAGAAAGACGTATGAATAAATAGTTTGACCCTGCATCACAACAGTCGAATCTCCATCACAACAATAGAAACCATTAGGAACATTTCTTTCCCTTAATGGGACTTTGTCATTTATACATGACATGCACTTTTTTAACTGTTTTGAAGAAGGATTTGTAGATTTCCTTACATGAAATGACTAAAATAGTAAAACAGCTGTTAGGCTATTTAGTAATATTTTTTTATTGGTGATTTATGTGTGTTTTATAGCTTAAAAATGGACTTACCATGATGCTACTTGTGCATGTGACCTAACATGTGCTCTTGTCTCCTGTACTTCCTTGTAACTTCCTTGTTGTCATGACATTATATAATCTTTGATTTTATTGGTTAGAAGGGATGTTAGGTGACACATTAAAGGTGCAATATGATTGGTTAGAGGCTTGTGTTATTTTTTAAAGCTGTTTTTTGAAGCGTCATTTATAAATGACGAAGTCCCATAGAGGGTTATTAAGCAGGGGGACACGTGTGGAACTGCAGGATTTAAGTCCCTGGCGGCGTAGTGTGTTACTGATGGTAGCCTCTGTTACTTTGGTCCCAGCTCTCTGCAGGTCATTCACTAGGTCCCCCCGTGTGGTTCTGGGATTTTTGCTCACCGTTCTTGTGATCATTTTGACCCCACGGGGTGAGATCTTGCGTGGAGCCCCAGATTGAGGGAGATTAGCAGTGGTCTTGTATGTCTTCCATTTTCTAATAATTGCTCCCACAGTTGATTTCTGATCCACCAAGCTGCTTACCTATTGCAGATTCAGTTTTCCCAGCCTGGTGCAGGTCTACAATTTTGTCTCTGGTCTCCTTTGACAGCTCTTTGGTCTTGGCCATAGTGGAGTTTGGAGTATGACTGTTTGAGGTTGTGGACAGGTGTCTTTTATACTGATAACGAGTTCAAAAAGGTGCCATTAATACAGGTAACGGGTGGAGGACAGAGGAGCCTCTTAAAGAAGAAGTTACAGGTCTGTGAGAGACAGAAATCTTGCTTGTTTGTAGGTGACCAAATACTTATTTTACCGAGGAATTTACCAATTAACTCATTAAAAATCCTACAATGGGATTTCCTGGATTTTTTTTTCTCATTCTGTCTCTCATAGTTGAAGTGTACCTATGATAAAAATTACAGGCCTCTCTCATCTTTTTAAATGGGAGAACTTGCACAATAGGTGGCTGACTAAATACTTTTTTGCCCCACTGTATGTGTGCAGCAAAAGTGTGTGTGCCCGTTTCATTTCTGTGTGTGTCTCCCTGTGTGTCCATGGGGCCCATTACTGCAGCAGGGTGGTAATTATTCTGCTAATGCTTAAAGTGCAGCTCCCTTTGAAGATGCTCTCATCGTCAAAATAACACTTTAATCAACGGTGTGTCCCCGCTCGTTTACAACTCTCTGAGCGGCTAATTAACCAAAATTCCAAGTGAGACGGCGGGGACACGAGCGCATATGGACGCTCACAGAGGAATACATGGCCATGAGAAAATGCAAGCAGACAATGATGGACAAACCACAGAGATGTTAGTTATGATCCTGCTCGCTTGTTTGGCATATTATGTAATAATCTCAAACGAGCACTATACCAACTCAGTGGATGACATGCCTGCAGAACACATGGTTTGCATATTACAGAAATAGCAGCAGTGTTTTCCAATGTGTCGACATTACACCACACTGCCTGAGTATATCGCTTCTGCACAAATTTGTTCTGTCAGGCCATTAACGTCTTATGGCTTCATGAGGGAGCGTGCATTACCCTGCTGGAGCTCAATTCTGGAGAATTTCTGCACCACTCACAGACACAGACACAGACGCAGACGCAGACGCAGACGCACACACACACACAGACACACACACACACACACACACACACACACACACACACACACACACACACACACACACACACACACACACACACACACACACACACACACACACACACACACACACACACACACACACACACACACACACACACACACACAGCAGATTGAGTTCAAAATGGAGCTCTGTGTTAAAGGTCTGTGCATCTTAGTCACAAAGAATGAGAGCAAATGCACTTCTGAATTCACAAGCCAAAGATAACACTGTGTGTATGCTCGGTGTAGAAAAGGTCCTTTTTCGTGGTTCGACCTCATTACAGCGGAGCCAATGTTTAACATTTTAAACACTTTTGGATTGACATTAACGAGCAATTTATAACAACTGAATTTTGACCTGTTCAAGGGCACAGCTCTTTAATTTAAGCTCCCTCACTAATCCCTCTCGTGCAGTAGGTCACTGCTGTTCATTCCTTATGTAAAATGTACAGTACAGATTTATGGTAACTCATTCCACCACTTTTTTTCTTAATTGCTCTTTTAGCATCTACTGTTCTCTTGGTGTTACAGAAAAGGGGCCCTGTAATTCTCATCTTCAGGTTCATATTTCTATTCCATTCCTCTCCTGGGACATGTCTCCATGCTTTAATGTTCAGAAAGCTCTTTATGTTTCTCATACTGCCTGTGCTGCAGCACCTCTTTTCACCCTCTGTCTGAAACCAGAGCCCAGTCTGCTCTGATTGGTTAGCTGGCCGGCTGTTGTGATTGGTCAACCGCTTACAGATGTCCCGCCCCTTAGCCAATCATGTACAATGTATTGGAGCACTAGCCAATAGAAGAGAGAGTGTTTCATAGTGGTGTCACTATGTTGCAAAATCAAAGCAGTTGTAGAAAACTTCATATTATACTAATCTGCATTAGTGTTAAAACTGCACGTCCTCTACTCAGCATGTATTTCTGTATTTGCTGAGTAAATATTATTGGAAAAGAAGCGCCCACACATGCACAACCCTTTGGTATAACCTCTGAGAGTTGGTTTCTCAAAGTAAAAAAGTACACAAACATTTTATAATCAAGCTATTGCACGTTGTTTCTTAATTATAGCTTTTAGGATAATGAGCAGCAGAATCTGAACTCCACTTATTGAAATGAGCTCATTAACTGGAACCTACACTTCACAGTTATTCAGACAGGACACTTATGTCAAGGCTTTAACCAGTTATGGTAATAGTGTTCATTGTAGTCGGCTCTGCAGGAACAAATCTAAGCGAGCTTGGATCAGACTGTCCAGTTCAGAAACCCAATGACGGAACCTCGACTATATAATGTATTAACACATTTTAAAAGCTACAATTAAATGAAAAATACAAGAAAGGACTGGGGAGACAGAGGAGTACAGTTTCTGTCTCAAAGCAGTTATTTTCAATGTTCTGAGAATCTGATCATTAAAAATATTAGCTTACCACACCCTTTTTACCGCTGCAGCACGTAGCCCTCGCACTGAACCAAAACACTGCTGATCATTAGCACGTTTAACTAGCTCAGTTAGCTTCGTTTAGCTAGATTCAAGATCAAGATTCAAGGGTTTCATTATCATGTGCACAGTAGCTACAGTGTAGTTATGGCAATGAACATTTAAGGTCCCAGGCAATATGAGCTAGCTGTGTTAGCTACGTTTAGCTAGCTTGGATTAGCCACTTTTTAGCTAGCTTAGATTAGCTACGTTAAATTCGGCATGATATCTATTGCACACACAATTTAGCTGTATGAAGATACTGTTTGCAACCTGAGAGCTGAGGTCCGATCCCTATTACATGTGGCATCTATATTTTGATGATCCCTAACAATTAAAACAAATATCAGGTGTTGTAGGACATGTTTCTACACTTTAAACGGCTCCCGTACCTGTGTCAAATACTGTGATGAAGTACATACATAGACACATGAAGTACTTTCAACTCTTGGTCGCATTACTACATTACTCATTTGGTTGTTACTGTAAATCCTCACCTCGACGAGTCCCAAAAACTGCAGAAAGTCGGTTAATAAGAAGTACCTCAGTTATCCCGCTACAGAACTCTGACCAGCCTGCTTTGTTTATCTTAATAAAATATAATGTTCTTCTACCTTTTATATAATTCTTTGGTGGTTGTGTACGTTTTTTTTTACTTAAACAAATAATTGGTCTTCTCGTTACCCTCCTGATGGCTTGTCATATTTAATTAGTTCAGTCAGCCAACTCACGACGACAGGGAGATGTAAACCTGACATAGATGGTGTGTGCAGTGTTGGTGCTTTGCAAATAGGGTTTGAAAGTGTCACTCCTGATGAAGAAACATGCAGTTTAACACAGCAGGGAGGGATGAAGAACAACTCTTGTTACCATGGAGCAAGTCAATTATCTTTATTACACATCTTACATTGTGAGTGCAGAGGGAGACACTGTACAAGGTGCATTGGTAACCCCCGTATTACAATCATAGCAAACTAGAATATGTTATTATTTTGGTCAGGACGATGATAATCACCTCCCAATTATTAAATCATTACTTCACCCATACTTGTACTACAAAAAGCTCCCTCTCTGGTGCTATATTAAACAAAGGCCTTTCAAAGTTGGGAATGAGATTTATAATGGTTCTCGGGCCTTTGGCTAGTCGGTCCCCACAAGAATACTTATGTGTTTTAATAAAGCCAGTTCCCAGGATACAAGCTAAATATCCCATTTGGGTCTCCGGTATGAAGGGCTAAAAAAGCCTGAATTAGATTTTGACAAATAGTTATGACTCACTCTCCATAACTCCCCTAGCTGTTGTCAAAGCCAGCCAGAATATCTATGAGATCTAGCTGGAGTGGTGATTCGTTTTGGGGGTTGTCAGGCTTTTAAATTATATTTGTATCAAACATTACAGCTCTACCCACAAGAGCCACGCACAACAATGGATTCAATCCATAGTTTTCATAACATAAGTAATACTTAAAGGACATACAGTGTAAGTTCAGTTGACGAAGACCAGCTAAAGTTCTCATGGGGATCCCTAATTCATAAGAAAACCTGAATTTTGGACGATACATTTTCAGTTTTCTACATTTGTTGTCTTCAGTTTTAGAAATCACCACCCATGCACATGATCAGACAGAAACGATGTTAGCGTTGCACTTCATTGGAAAGTCTTTCATCCTGCTTTGGTTTATTCCAACCTCCAGAGAAGAAGACGGGAAGAATCAAGTTTCGAAATGCTGATATACTTTGTACCATGAACACATAGTAACTACAGCACGCTATGACTGTAAGTCACCACTGCTCAGCTAGATGTGGCTCATGTTTGGCGTGATGACATTTAGATACAAAGGAAACGTAGGGGTAAATGCTGACTGGTTTTAGGACTCAATCGAGCCAAAGTTTCTGAGGATATCTGCCTGCCTCTGTTAGTACTGTATGTGGGCATGCATTGTTTCCCAGTGGCATGGCAACATTGAAAAAGAGGCAGCGCAAAAAGGATCATTATGCATCTGTACCTGCACACCATTGCAGGTCAGTTGATTTCGATGTTGCGTTGGTTACATGCATAAATTAAAACCTACAAAAAGAAGACTACAGCAGCGTGAAGCTTTCCTTTTACCTTTAATACACATGTTTACAGAAACAGATTCACACACACTATTGTGATTGCTCTGTGTACGCAGGGGCAGATACCAACGGAGTCAAGTGTGTGAGTGTATACAGTACTGTGCATATATTAAAACATTTGCATTAAACTACGTAAGAAAAACAAACGTGTACACCCCGCTGTGTGTGTAGAAGCACCCTGCCTACATCATTAATTGTCCAGAATTCAGACGCTGCATTTCCCAGTGAGTGCAGCCATGTTGCCATTGATGTACAGTAAAGCCCTTTAACTCCCTAAGGTAAGAATATGTAAACTCAAGTCTACTGTTAGGCGTTCAGGATCAAGGAATCTGTCGAGAGTTTACCAAATGTTTATATTCACAGGCACGTGAAGACGCCATTATAGGTTTTTGTGTACTTATAAGACTGCATTTTAATCAAAATGGCAAAGAAGAAGCAAAGCTAGATTAATTTATTCAAAGAAAATGATCGAAGACTTTGAGTTGTTGTTGCCAGAGTGCTGGGGGTGATTAGAGAACCTATTCAGTGTGACAAACATGAGAATAGATGTTCAAAAAAGAAATGTTTAAAGTAGGGAAAAGGTAAACCTTATTATGGGTGGTTTTTAATCAGACTCCGTGCAGTGTCTCTGCACACAAACTGTCATCAAAGGAAGGCGGATCATTCAGGATGAAGAGACATCGGGACTGTAGAGTTTCAAAGTAATGAATCTGCAATAGAAAATAGGAAGTAATATCACATTTGCAGATTCTTAGCTTGTGAAGTTGAAATTGATTTGATACAGCTTCATTTTAATGAATCTGTGATGTTTTTTAACTTTGTAAGACATTTCCCCAGACCTCCTTTTATGTTGTTCATTCAGGCTCATCCCATCCCATCCACAGTGACTGTACCATAGTCTGGTTTCACACTACATAGTATGTCCTTCTGTACTTTTAGGGGTCTTTTAAGTACTATATTTAGGGATAGGACTAAAGAAACACAACAGTTAACGTCTCCTTTCCAAGCAGTGATATCTACTGTGGCACATATTCTTTACTTCTCCCGTTTACAGATTTAAAACCTTGACTTTCTTTGACAACATCACTAAAGCAGTTTCCAGACATGCAACCGTAATCACTTCAGTTTATGAGATCGGTTTAATATCAAGCAATTACTGACTATCTTTCAGCTGGGACCCAAAAACAGCCTCATATTGAAGCTACAGCACTTCAAAACCTGTTTACTGGTCAGATACGATAAGATGTATAATTACCAGACGATTTGCCCCATGGAGAGGAAATGTCTCACCAAGCCAAATCAATGATAACGGATTATGAGCTTCATGATGAAAAACAGTGCTTAAACTGCACTGAAATCAGAGTTTGTTTTCTTATCATGGGGATTACCAAATAGCATTTTCATCGCTAGTGCTCTACGGCTCTACAGGGAACTGGGGAAAGTCGGAGCAAATTACTTGAGTTTAAATGCAAAAGTAAAGTAGACTGCCTCCAAGGATCAGTGCATTTACCCACTTCTGGATTGCAGTGCGATAGGGACTAAAATAACTACTTTTTAGTATAGCATGCAAAAAATATAATAAGGTTTATAATGCATCTGTGAAAATGCATATAAGTGATCAATTAGGGGATGAAATATGTCGGAATACAAGACAAAATGGTGTAAATGACCGTTGCTAAGGCGAGTAAAATTGATAAAACTGTCCCATAAAGACAAGAAAGGGGGCACAAGAGAAGGAAAGAGGTTAAAAGAGAGAGCGCTGGATGTCAGAAAAATCAAAATAAGAAGACAGACAGGGAGTAAACACTAAAGGGAACAGCAGAAGGAGACAGACAGGAAGTAAACACTAATGGTAACAGCAGAAGGAGACAGACAGGAAGTAAACACTAAAGGGAACAGCAGAAGAAGACAGACAGGAAGTAAACACTAAAGGGAACAGCAGAAGGAGACAGACAGGAAGTAAACACTAAAGGGAACAGCAGAAGGAGACAGACAGGAAGTAAACACTAAAGGGAACAGCAGAAGGAGACAGACAGGAAGCAAACACTAATGGGAACGGCAGAAGGAGACAGACAGGAAGTAAACACTAATGGTAACAGCAGAAGGAGACAGACAGGAAGTAAACACTAAAGGGAACAGCAGAAGAAGACAGACAGGAAGTAAACACTAAAGGGAACAGCAGACGGACACAAACATGAAGTAAACACTAAAGGGAACAGCAGAAGGAGACAGACAGGAAGTAAGCACTGAAGGGAACAGCAGACGGACACAGACAGGAAGTAAACACTAAAGGGAACAGCAGAAGAAGACAGACAGGAAGTAAGCACTAAAGGGAACAGCAGACGGACACAGACAGGAAGTAAACACTAAAGGGAACAGCAGAAGAAGACAGACAGGAAGTAAACACTAATGGGAACAGCAGAAGAAGACAAACAGGAAGTATGAACTGAAGGGAACAGCAGAAGAAGACAGACAGGAAGTAAGAACTGAAGGGAACGTGGCATGTGCTCTGGTAGTTTTTAAAGAGTTGTTAATGGAAAATAATATGTGCGCAGGCTTGGACAGTTTCAGAAAAATCTCGATTGGGCCGTCATTGTAGGTGACATTGTTGTCTCTCCTTTTCAAAGAAGGGGGTGACACTGGGTGTGAGTGTGTGTGAACGGGTAAGATACTGTCACTAGATCTTGACACATACTGCAATTAAGCAAACAACGTCATTGCTCGAGGTTAACAGAAAGACGTGAGTCAGAGAGAAGCCATGATTCTTCACAGACAGAAACAAAGAGAGCAGGAGGTGGGCCCGAAACAAAAGGGATTAGAGAAAAGGAAGTAAGCTGGAAGGATATTAGCGATGGTGTTTGTTGTTAGTTGAGGCTATTTATCTGACTGAAGCCAAATGTAATCAGTGCTTCCCCTCCCCTTTCCCTTGTCTCCGTTATCAGTGTTTGATGCAATTAATTCTACCGCAGGGCAAGCTCGCCAACATGAGATAATCTTGTGAGCAAACACCCAGGGAAATATACCATGACCCTGAAAGATGGATGGAGAGAAAGACAGAGATGGAACAATCAGAAGTGAAAAAGGTGTTGAGGAAAACCAAAAACATATGGAGAGAGAGACATTGGGTGAAAGACTTCCGGAAAAGTGGAGGAGAATAAATGGAGACTCAGAGAGGGGAAGAGAAAAGGAAACGATTCCGGATCGGATCAAAGATTTTACATTTCATCCATGAGTAACAGACCGTTGTAAACATTATGAACATGCAGCCTGGAGGAGCGGCACCAGTGTGTGTGTGTGTGTGTGTATGTGTGTGTGTCTCCCCTGTCATTGATTATTTTTAGACCAGTTCTTATACTGTATATTTCGGAAACTACAACTCCTCTTTAACTTCTTCTCGTATTGCAACAAAAATCGCCCTAAAAGCATCGTTATTGATTTGTAGCCACAAGAGGGCAGCAAAACTCCTAATATGCCACCCGACGCCTTATTTTTTTTGTATATTATTGCACTTTTTAAGTGATTACTGGGTAGTAGTTTGTTTGGTCTGCCAATACTTAGAAGCTGGTTAATGTACAGCTGGTTTATCAGAGATTTTTTTGAAAACTTCCAAACGTGCGGGCCGCGAATGAGTAAACACTATACAGTAAATGTGCCTTAAAACCAAAACAACAAGCTAAAAGAGGCTGAACAAGTTTGATTAACTCCATAATATGCTACCCGACACACAGCCTTGTATATTTTACATCTTTAAGTGACAACAGAAAATGTAAGAAGCAGCCATGTTGTTGAAATATTAGTTTCATACTTCCTTTAGCTTTTTAGATGCTAAATGTTCCTAAACCCTGCAGCTAATTTAGTTTGTCAGGACTCCTGGTGCTTTTAAGTCTGCAGAGTATTTATCAGAGATTTGTTGAAAACCTAAAGAAGCCTTATGCTTATAATGCGAGTGATGAGATTGGACAATAAAAAATGTGCCTTAAAACCAAAACAGCACGCTAGAAGAGGCTAACGAGTTTGATTCATATTTTATCTTCACTTCTATAATACTGAGCTTCCTTTTGCATGGCCAATATGTCCTTATTATTTTGCAGTAATACAACTAATTTGTTAAACATTGTAAATCTAACCAGCCTGCTCTGTTACAGTAGACACTAAAGGCCATACCAAAAAAATGAAGTGCAGCATTTAACAGTTAATGATTGGAACCAGGAGGGATGATTTCTCCCTTCCTCATTTGTTCCTCATTATTATACAGAAATAACAACAGACATCTCTAACACTGAGATGCACCTCTGACATTTATGAACAATGATTCTTTAATGCCATTTCTTTCTCATGAATAGAGAATCTGATGAGTCAACATGTATGGTACTTTACTGAGGAAAGATTGGGTTTCATGGCCTTGCACACAAAGATTTCCTGCTTCATTTATTTTAGTGTAGGCGGGACTTCGGAGCAACACATACACTTGTTTGTGGTGTCGGAAAATGTGTATGTCAGGGGTTTTGTGCATTATGTAAATGTCTATATGAATAGCTTCAGGGACTGTGTGTTATGGACATAATGATTGTCTCACTGGCCTTTATAAAGTCCTCAGGAGAAAGCTGTAAAGGATGGAAAACACACAAACTAGGACTCTTGTCTTTTGTTTGCACTATGATAATAATGCATTTTAATGCCAGTTACATCCTCCAAACTCTATTTCAAAGGTATGTGAAATTAGTAATGCCTGCACATGTGACTATTTAACCCGCACTGTCTAATCAGTATTCCCTGAACATGAGTTATACTTCCCTTAAGCTAGACATCAGAGAACCAAGACAGCAATCTGTGATGTTTGTCTGAACCTCCACCTCGATGTGAGCTCAATATTAAAAGCAGCACTTTGGAATTAAAAACATGCATCACAGGACAGAGGAAATCCTTCTGGGCGTGTCCCTTATTTCAGGGTCATAGATACCGGATATATGGGCCAAATGCAAAGAATAGGGGTTGGTAAGGAATCAGGAGAGGAAGATGAGAGAACAGGTATTGAGATGAGGAAATATCTGGTGATCCGTGCAGTAAGTTTATTCAGAAAACATGTTGATGTGTGTTTACGCAGAATCAGTATCAGAACAGCTTATTGCCAAGTTGGTTTACACACAAGGAATTCGCTTCAGTGCGTACGGAGACACATTGAAGTACAACTATTATATTTACACAAAATATAAATACTATATGTGCGAATTATCACAAAATATTTGAAAACTGTGATAAAAAAACATGCAGATTCTCTTTTCGAAGCCTTGAACTGAAATGATGCGGAGCGATGCGCAGGATTCACAGTATTGAAATTAACAGGATGTGTTCACAGTATGCACCTTGGCTTTTGGATAATGCACTGGTTTCCAAGCTTACTGATGCAGAGTAATCCAGAATCATCTTAATACATTTTAAAAATACTATGCTTTGATGGCTGAGCATGCATTTAGCTTAGCTTTGGAGCTTCAGAAGGATCTAGCTACTAGCTTTTGAATTAAAATATGTATTAAGATGAACCACAACAAATGAAAAAATGTCACTCCAGCACAGACAGCTTCTCTATCAAGGAGGTTAATGGGTCTGAGACGGGACAGATGTTGTAAATATGTCTGTAAAATGGAAGATAACAGCTAGCTACATGTGTGTGACGACACATGCAATCAATACTTTGGTTCTCAGTGACAGAGCAGAGAAGTCATTTGTGGATAACTGCTGCAACACAGGCGTAGCGGGTGTCATTAAACAACAGAAACAAAATTGCTGTCGGGGAAATTGTTCATAACATTACAGCAATTTAGCAAATTGGAAAGATGGGGACATTGTCCTCTGTGCTCATTAAGATCATTTTTTGTTATATCTTTTTAAATTCTCTTCAAACAAGCCGCACAAGTCTTTATACATTAAGTAGTGTGTGTGTTTCTCTTGTGGATGAGTGTGAAAGGCAGTCTTATTGCATGTGTTGCTCTGTGTATTTGTACTTTAGTGTGCGTTTCCTCTCCCTCTGGAGCTTTTATTGGCATTTGTGCATCAGAGCCCGTCTTTGAATGCCTACTCGACGTACAAAGTGTGCAAATGTGTGTATGCTAAAAAGGGTACGCTAACCTTTTCAGAGCTACATTGTCTCGGCGGGTTTTTAATTGTCCCTCGTCTTTATAAAGCACTTGACCTTCTCTGCTCCGTCTTAATGATTTGCTGCTACTGCAATGGCCTGCTCGTTTAGGAACATCAGCGTGGAGGGCGGGGGAGGAGAGAGGACGCCAGACAGAGAGTAGATACCAATTTGCTGCCGCTCGGTTCAGTTAGTCACAGAAGTGGGAAGGAGACATCAAACCTGTGGCAGGTATGAGCAAATATGTTTACAGAACTCTATGAATCTGATTATGTGGATAGCTTTTGGGTGTGCGTGTTCCTCCCACTCTTGACGCGGACCATCACAAAACACTTTGACACAGGGAACTTTTTTCATACGGTTGCACTTGACTTTGAGAGTCAACTCTGTACTTGAGGGAAAAGTGGATCCGGATATTAAAGCGCTTCTTCAGTGTCAGTTCCAATCGTGATCAAGTGCTCTTTGATGGTGTATTTGATGTGGGACACTGTGGAAGTGTCCAAGTCCATTATAAGTTCTGCTTTGTTTCAGTGTACTGTAACTCTGACAGCTCGCTTGAACTTTCAGATATTAAGAGGCTTTATTGTCATATGCACAATAGCTATGATGTCCTTTTGGCAACGGAAATCTGAAGTCCTTGGCTGATCCAACGGTGTAGCATACTATAGTGCAAGAATGAATAGAAATAGAAAATAACAATCCAGTAAGGAGCTCAGATATTTGGAAGTGACAACAATATAAATTGGCACTGGGAATCAGAACATAATTACCAATATTTCTGTATATTATTTAGAATATAAAAGGTAACGTACTTTTAGAGGGGATGGGATTTTAATGTTTTGTATTAGACGGTGAATGATACATTGCTACAGCCACATTTGAATTGAGACTACCAGAAACATTTATCTGTGTTTTCCTTTTTGATGCCAATAAATTACAGAAGAGGATTGGGGCAACATGAGACATTTGTTTAGATTTTTCTCAAACATTTTTTAGTCAAAATTAAAACTTTTTCTTGAAATTCTGAGATTTTTAGAAACTAGTTTGTCTTTTTTCTCAGAATTTTGACTTTTTTTCTCCAAAAATTCTAAAATGAGTCTGAAATCTGAAACAAAATATAAAGTGAGAAGTCTGAGAAAAAGTCACAATTACATATTTTTTCATATATTTCTGACTTTTTCACTTTAATCTCAGAGCCAAAATAAAACGTGTCCCCCTAATCCTCTTCCCTAATGAATGGCTTTTTAATTTGCTGGAAAACTAAACCCTTGTGGACATTAATACATAATTGAATGTTAATTTATGAGCATAGCATTTACATGTAACTATTGTTTTCCCTTTCAGACCACATACTTTAATTAATGGTTTGATGCCTGTTCAGTCTCTGAAATACTGACTGCATACGTCTGTCATATTACAGGAAATCATTTCCTGGATAACAAAAAAACATATCAATATATTGTATATCGGTGCTTTTAGTGTCTCCATGTCATGAAGCAGCATTTAAAGCAGTTGTTTTTCAGTCAATCTGTAGCAAAACCTTCATTTTATCGGATAATGTTGCACATTATTGACGTTTTGATTGACAGCTCTGCAGACCAGTGATAATCATCTGGATGACAGTTATATGAGCCCTTCCTCTCCGCACAAATTTAACCCATTACCTGAGGCCTTCTCAGAAAAGAAAAGGCTTATCGTGATGGGCAGTGGCCCCTTGACAACCTTTAGTGACGTATATGAACACACACTCTATCCCCTGAATCTAACATTAGGTTTAGTTCAGAGCAGATGTGGCTCTGACAAATATCTATAGTCAGCAGTATTTCTCTCCATGCTCTAATGTTCAGAAAGTTCTTTATTTTTCTCATACTGCCTGTGCTGCACCTCTTTTCACCCTCTGTGTGAAACCAGAGCCCAGTCTGCTCTAATTGGTTAGCTGGCCGGATTTGTTGTGATTGGTCAACCTCTTAGAGATGTCCCGCCCCTTAGCCTATCACCTACAATGTGGTAGAGCGCAAGCCAATAGATATGCGAGTGTTAAATATTGATGTCACTATGTTTAAGAAGTAAAGGAGTCCAATGGAGGCGGTTCAGGCAGGGGCTGAGTGTCCGGGAGAGAGAAAACACAGGGATTTTTGCCTTTGCAGACCATTCACATGCACTTAAACCCCTATATAAGACACTACAGGGATTGGAAACCCCCAAAAAGCACAATAGGGCCTATTAAACCATAAGCGTTACTTTCATCCATACTTTAACCTTTTTTTTGTGCTTTTCTTAGGAGTATGTTACCCACTGCCGCTCAGGGTTTAGTCCCTAACTAGAAACAAAGGGAAAGAAAGAGTGAAACATTAATGATCCATATTCAGTGGCTCCTCACGGGGGATAATCACAACTCCTGGCTCTGGCTTACTTACTATTCAGCTTCTCACAGAAGGAAGAGACTTTAAGGACCCATTAAAGCATCAACTGAATACAAATCAGGGACGGTTGTTTTGATCCAAAGGACCTCATTGTATCTTGAGTGGAAAGACTTTTCATGTCGACCACATTTGGGATTGAACCCTGCTTTCAACGCATGTCTTTTATTCCAGTTATGTGGCTTCACACACACACACCCACACCCACACACACAATCCAGCTAACACCCATCACTGTAGGATATTAGGATATTCAAACACCAACAAATCCAAAGTAATGATGCGGAAAGGAGGAGGTGATCACAAAGGAGGTTCTTTTTATGTTCAATAAGAAAAGGCAGAAGAGGGACACACTGCATATTCAACGACAGCTCACAGGTATTGGCATGCTTATTGAAATTCAGCCTTTGACACGAGGAAACAGAGATGTGCGACCTGATGAAGGATCTCAGCATCTGATGAATATGAAATCAGTTATAATTTGTACAATATGATGGTGGCTTTGATTCAAAGTGCCCTTACACATAAGTGGAAGGTGGCCCCTGCAATACATAAAAGCAAACATAACTGCAGAGGTAAGCCTTGACCTCAACCCCGGAGATGAAATTGAATCCATGTCTAATATCGGAGGGTTTGCTCGAGGAAATACAGGATAGTATTAATTAAATCTGTGCTTTAAGTGACACACACACACACACACACACACACACACACACACACACACACACACACACACACACACACACACACACACACACACACCTGGCCTTTGTTAGAAATGTTAAGCAGTTATTATCGAGTAATGATATGCGCACATCTGGCTAAGCACTTTAAAGCAGTGTCCCATAACTGCTGTTATCAACAGCTCTGCACACCTGGCTAGAGCATATCATTACACCACCCCCCCCCCCCAGCAGCCAACTGCACAGGCATAGCAGAATTTACCCGATATATATTGTATATTTGTGAAGAGATTCAGTGTTTTTAAAGATGATGAAAATCAACGGTTCAACAATGAAAGTGCTCTGCTTTCTATACGTCACACACACACACACACACACACACACACACACACACACACACACACACACACACACACACACACACACACACACACACACACACACACACACACACACACACACACACACACACACACACACACACACACACACACACACACACACACACACACACTATAAGTCGTACACAGATTATGAACGCATTCTGACTTGTTTATTTTTATGTAAATGAAGCAATCTTTGAATAAGTGGTGATGGGGAAAATTTGAAGCAATGCGAAGCCATGGGGGGTTGGGGGTGTCCGGTGGCTTGCCCGAGGGCACCACAGCAGGGCCCAGGAGGTGAACTGGGACCTCTCCAAGTATCAGTCCACACTCCTTATTTTTTAAGGTCTGTTCAGGGACTTGAACCAGCGACGCAGTCCAAGACCCTACTGACTGAGCCACTGCTGGACTGGAAATGAAGTGTATATTGAATTTGAAGAAAACCCCGTCAAAGAATGAGTCTGTATGAGAAGATTTGATGAATTAAATCAACTGGATTCACATTCTCACTTACCAAATATAAACTGAATACGACATTTTTTCCATCTTTTGACTTTTCTTTTTATATGATAATGGTCCAGTCTTGGAATTAAGTGTGTAAATAATATGAAAAGGAAGGAAGTGTTTATTGAAAAACACATCAGACAATGTATGTGTGACAATTCATGACAATGTAAATCATCTGTCATTGAGCGTACAGGCTTCTATTTCTAGTTCATACGTTTTTCTCCTGTTACTGTCTTTTCCACAGATGCATGCACGTCCGAGCTAAAGCTGAAAACACGTAATGAGCCATTATTTTCCGTCTTACAACGACTCCCCACTCAGCGGTGCAGAACACACACCTTCCTGTGAAAGCTGGCAGCAGTGTTGTGTGATCACAGTCGCTTCTTAAATTTCTCGGCCGACACTTCAGGTGATGAGCAGATGGAGTATTGTGTCCAAGAAAAAAAAAGGTCTTCTCCTTCCTTCAGAGGCTGCTGGCAGTTAACAAAGGCGTGGAAATAACTTGGAGTTAATCGTGCCAAGACGAGCGTTGCTGCAGCCAACAACTTTCAGTTCTTGGCATCGCTCCTCTCTTTATTTTTTTAATACAGTCGCTTTAAATACCTGTGGGACTCTTTTTGGCGAGGACGTGCCATAACGTTATTTGCATAAATGTCTCGCTGAATAAATGAGAAACCCTGGTGGCTGCAGCTTGGTGTTTCCGAGGCTTTGCTAATGCAGTGCAGTCATGCAGAATCGAGACTGTGGAGCATTGTGTGGGCAACCATATACAGTCAGTTAACGTCCCGACTGCAGCCAGCCAGTCAACAGGCCGTCGAGAGGCCACTCAGACTGTGTGATCAGAAGTGGAACGCTCCTCTGCTACTGGTTGAAATTGGAAATAAAAAGCGTGAACACAAGATCACACAGTGAGAACATGTGGCGTTGCTAAGATACAGTGTTGAGAGTTGAGGACCAGCTGACACCTGATGCAGCACCTCTTTTCACCCTCTGTCTGAAACCAGAGTCTGCTCTGATTGGTTAGCTGGCCGGCTCCGTTGTGATGCCCCGCCTCTTAGCCTATGTGTTGGAGCTTTGTCCAATTGAAGTGCGACTGCAATGATGTCATTATGTTGCAGAAGTAAACAAAGGAGTCCAAAGGAGGCTTTTCAGTAGTGTGTGGGAGAGAAACCACTAACACACTCCAGCGTAAAGAAACTCAAACACAGGTAATAGGGGCCTCTCTAAGAGAAAGTGTCTGTTTTTAGATGGTGGAAAGCTAGTTTTGGAGCAAAACTTTCCAAATGCAGCCCCCCCCCCCCCCGTGACCTACAGCAACATTCTGCTAAATTGACGACACCTTTCCTCTAACCAGATGATCTCTGCAGCCGGGCCTCTGTCATTCTGCCGCCCTTGCCTCTGAGTAAAGGGTCTGAAAACGGAGACAGACGGCAGGGGAGGGAGCAGGTCTGATATATATAGGGACTCTCCAGTGCACCCAGAGGGACCATTAGGAGCACATCGGCCTTACAGAGTGCTGCCTCGCCTCCTAATAGCCCCCACCCCCCCGCACATTATGGAATAATAGGTGTAGTTGTAGCAGGACATGAGCACTATTTTTTTTCCCAGAAGTTGCTCGCAGCAGTTCTTCACTGCCCACCGAAGCTGGAACTTGCCCTTAAGGAAGACACTAATACCGGCTTTAAATTAGAGTGTTGACCTCCCAGGGGGATGAATGGGCTGGGGGTCCATTACAGGAAAGCTTGTGTCTTTCAAGGACCTGAACCAAGACTAAAAGGCTGATTTAAGGCCCAATCTCGAGCATTTTAAGATTATAATATCCCTTAGTTCATAAACAAAGGGCGTGACTTCATTGATGTAATATACCGTATATCAAAATGTAGAGTTCCTCCACCCTGTCCGACACTTCCTGCCTCTCAGTACTTACTTATCTCATTAAAAGACTCATTATTGATTGTCCCAGAGTTTACATCCTTCTTAGTAATTATCGATGAGAACTCAGACTGTGTTTCCAGCTATCGATTTAATAAAGGACCGTATGAAGGTGAACGGCCATATTCTATAACGCCGGTCACAACGGACAGAATCTAAACGCTGCATTACTGGATTGAAGGCTGCCAGTAATCTCGTAATGGAGTGAATCAATTCAGCTATCACATTTGTGCTTCTTCATCACTGAGGTGCTCGGAGCGGCTGCCGTGATGGATGTCACCGCGGCCGGGAGAGGAACAGACGGGCCGAAACCTGATTATGGCTCTGAGTGAGTGTGTGTGTTACGGTAATGAGGTGAAGCTTCTGTAAGTGTGTGTGTGTGGTTTTGCATGTGGTATGCATGTAGCAGTTCATGTGCTTTCTGGAATGCATCACTGATATAGTGTGTGTGTGTGTGTGTGTGTGTGTGTGTGTGAGTGGGATAATCCGTTTTTTTTTTAAAGACCATACCCATATCTTTCATTTAATCCTGTGAACATATTTGAGCTAAAACCTGAATTGCATGTTAAATAATCACTGTTATTTTGTATGCCTTGCAGCTACTGGTATCAATTCATTTCCATATTATATTAAAACCAATTAGCAGAAACCATATTGGCTTAACCTTTATGTAGAGCAAGAATATTCTGATTAATTTCATACATGTGTGAGGTTTTACATAAACATGGAAGCCATATTTTCCAAAAACAGATATATTCTAAACTTCCAGCAGGGGGCAATTTGAACAAGTCTGATTGTATAAACGTCTAGGAGAAAATGATCCTCAATTAACCTTTTGCTAATAAATATATAGTCCAAATCCTAGTGTTTTGAACACAGGAACATGTTTATTTAGTAAGTAAGGATCCTACAGCTAAGTTAAATGGTAAAGATGATTTGCTTCACAGCCAGGCTTTGATTGACATGTCTCACTGGTCGGGTGGTTTGTGATTTGAGTTTATCTTTTACTCTAGAAAACCAAGACGGAGATGACCAAACATTCCAAATTGAAGGCTTTCAATTCAAAGCTGTGATATCTCAAAGGCGAAAGTGGAATTATAGACTATGTATGCTGATTATATTGCTTTTAATTGGGAAGCAGTAAACATCTGCTGACTATTTCAACAGAAATTGTTTGATTGTGTTGAATTAAAACCCCAAAAATGAACTTCACAAACCAACGGATGAGGTTGTCCATGTTCACATTTCAAACACAGTCTACACAGTTAGCTGCTAAATTACAGTTCATTTGTTTTGATTGAGACAAATTTGTGTCTTGGAGACATGAATTGGACTTCTTTCCCAAAGATACACTCCTCGATATGTGTGTGTTTTGCATTGGCTATATAGCTGTTCTAATGTGTGGTCAACAAGCAGCCCCAGAAAAGAGAACACTGGCATTGTAAATCAGCCTCCAGATTTCGGCATTAAACTGTTTACTGTATGAAATAACAACAACTGGCAAATGCAAATGTTGATTACTGTTTCCTGTTTATGCTACCCAATTAGCATGTTCAATGAACTCATTAAAATGACATGTCATTATGATAAGCGTTACGAAAGCAGGGGGAAAGATACGCAATGAATGACTCTGAAACTATCAGGCAGATTGAAATGAATGCTGCTCACATTTGGCAACGATTAAAGCATCAAGTTGAGTGTGTAGCAGCAGTCAGAAAGAAATCACGCCTTGTGTCACATCCATGTGCCGTCTGCTCCGCTTTTTTTCAACCGTTTCTGTGTGGTCCTGTTTAATATCCTGCTTTTCTTTGAAGTCTTCCTAACTTTCCCCCCTCGATACGTCCTGCTCTTCCTCTCCTCTCACCACACTTTACTCCTCTGACCTCCCTCTCATCCTCCATCCTCTCCTTTTTATTCTTTCCTCTGCTCTTATCACCTCTCAGACTACCTTCTCATGCCTTCCTTTCTACTTCCCCCTCTCATCTCCTCCTTGCTGTGTGTCGGCACAGCTCTCCGGGTGCAGTGTGTTCATGCATCACCGTGACCACCCTGCCTGCTCCCGCTGTTAAACTATTCCTGGGAGAGCTCACCTGCGAGGGGAGGGCTCCTTTGAGAAGAAAGGAGACGAGTGCAGAGAGAGTAATGGAAAAACAAGCTCCAACCCTTCGTGACAGCAGGAAGCGACCGGATTCTGTGTTTTTGAGACAGTGTGCAGAAGCGTAACATCCAATGCATATTCTGTTGCACCCGCATGTATATACATGTGCTTTTGTGAATTGCATTGTAGTTTGTGTGTAATTTTATCATACTGAGAAAAGAATCACAAAGGAGTGGAGACATGTGTAACTTTTCCATTTGATTAACTATAACAATTGTAAAAACAACGATGTAACAAAAACAGTTTTTCTATCGTCTAGTTTGTGGACCAATATTTGAAAGTGGTTAAAGCCCATCCATGAATATTTTATCCAAGGTTTTTAATTAAATTGTGTCCACAGATAACAACTAAAATAATTGAGATTTCTTTTTTAATACTCAATTAAAGAGTTATCTGTATTAAAGGTTTCCTAAAAAACTAATTGCTTAAAAGGAGAAGGAGAATTACAAGGTTCTGTGTTTGGTATTCAATGTTAATATTCTGATTATTCATAACAAAACCATCCCCACTCTTCCTCCTATTTCTACTCCTTCACCTTCTTCCTAAACATTCGAGCCAGCATTGCAATATAGCGTCAAGATCATCAGCCTACAGCATTCACGCCAACATTCCCAGTGGTTATTTTATAACGATTCGATCAGACATTTCACATCTATTAAAGCAACACCTGGATCTTTGAGTTAGGTGGGTTATGTGTTACACTCTGTCCCAGCTGGAGCACTTTATCCATGGAGACTAACAGCAGAGCTGCTTTAGTTGCTGAGGCGGCATCTCTTCCAGCCTCTCTAACAGCGGCTGCACTCCGAGCCAAATAAGCTGAGTCTAATGAATTAAAATTAGAAATGTCTGCGACCAGCAACAAGATGTATAGCATGCAAAGATTGCATATTTACCACTGCTTGTAAATACACGTGTTGAGAGTAATCACCACGGCATTATTTCGTGAAGCAAGTTGGCAAAGGCCACCTGCTCCCTCTGTACCTGCTCCTGCAGCACTTTCCTGTTTTCATTTTCACTTTAAAAATATGCTTATTTGCGTGTGGGTTTTAAGTTTAGGTGGGTGGGATGAGGATGAAATATGGAATACATAAGTAATAACAAATGAATGTAAATAATATCAGCAATTGGGAAAGGCACATAGTAAAATCCAAAGGTCATCAGAGGACGGGCTTGATTTTAAGAGGGGATTCAAAAGATTAAGAAGAAACACAGAAAATGAGCTGTAAAGGTCAAAATTGAAAGGAAAAAATAAGGAAGTTTGCACTTTAAAAATATAGATTCAAAACAAAACAAGCATTGCATTTGCATGGCGTACCTTACAACAGGAAAAAGCATGTTTCACACTCAACAGCTGCAGATGGAGTTTGCTCTTTTCATGCTTTGAAGAGAGACACCTCCCTAACATGGCAGTCAACACATAACATTATATTTCCCCATTGTTTTCTACCTGCTGTACTCAAGCAACCCACTAATAGATTGGTTCAGGCTGTCTTCCTTTTGTGCAACCCTGCAAACAGTATTTTCAAAGTCTTGCATCAAAATAGCTCTTTTTTTATAACATACAGTACATGAACTGAAACTGTCTCCTGTCCACTCCTGAGGATTGACTCTTCCTGTCTGAATCTAGAAGACATGATGTACTTGTCCAGCGGTCCCACAGGAACCCTGCAGAACCCATGAGATCACACAACCAATGTTCTCTCCTGAACACACAAACCCAACAACTTGACATCAAACCTCATGTCTCAAAGAGTCATATTCCACTCATCTTGATAATGTATTACAATATATCCAGCTTTTTCTGACACGTTATTCTCCAGCTTCTGAAAACCACTCAAAATGCAAAGCCCTCTTATGCCTTTTGTGTGTCATAAAGGTTGTAGTGCATGTAAATGGTCTGCAAAGGCACACATCCTAAAGTCCAGATTATCATAATATGTACTTTTGATGATTTTTAAGTATGCAATATATTCTCTAAAATGTATGAAATTTGATTTTGTAGTCGCTACAAATCTGGAGTTTACTGTGCAAGGGAGTAATATTAGTCAACATGATCCAGGTGAGGGTCCATTATGTTGAACTTGCCTTTGCTTTTGTGTTTTTAAAGCATGATTTGATTACAAATGAAGTACATGCATAATGTGTTAGCTCATTTCACTGCACCTGCTCATTGAGAGGTAGCAGGGGTTTTTCCACTTTTCCCAAAGGTAGTCTAAGCTTTAACACAGTGTACAAAACTCCTGCCAAGTCAAAGTCAAGTTAGGTCAATGAGAAGTGCCTCCTAGCCAATGGAGAAAAACTTGGAACTCTCTGGATCAAAGCGAGGGGGAGACAACAGAAGAGGATGTAAAAAGGGAGGGTGGTGGGAGAAAACATTGTAGAAAACGAGGACCCAAAGTTTGGTGAGGAAAGAAGTAGAACAGAGGGGAGGGAGGAACAGAGGGGAGGGTGATGAAGATAGACCAGATAAGAGAGGAGGTAAGCAGATGAGAGGGGAGACACAGGAGAGGAAAGGTATGAGAAGGGAGAAAGATGGCTGCACTTCAAAGAGGCGGCTGATTCAGAAGTAGACCACCGTTTCAAGGAGACCACCCACTGAGAATTGTAGAGACGGCGAGGAAGAGAAAGAAAACAGAGGGTGGCTGTGAAAGCACCAGCAGAGGTGGTCTGAATCTGTACTTCCATAACAAGTTATAAAGCTTTTGAGTCAGTATTGTCATGGCGATGACCTCAGAGTATTACATGCATGTGCTGTAGACGGTCAGAGGAAATTCTAAACTGCAGAAACCAACAAGGTTTTGTCTGTTCAAATATCTCTTTTAACTTTATCTCATAGTGGCTTTGTTCCCATTTCATCTGTCCAACAACAATTTGGTTGGCACAGTAAAATATTGGGTGAGCAAATAACTTCAGATGTAATCAAAAGATTCAACTTAAGGCCTCTAAGTAAAAATGAAATGCTCATCCTAGATGCTACTAACTTAAAATGAGTTAGCCTAATCAAGACGATAGATAGATCTCCGTCATCCTTTGGCTAACAAGCTTTCAGACTGATGGTTAGCCCAATGGTCCTAAGGCCAGCCAAAATGATTGAGCCTGGAGGAACCTCTTTTCCAACTTCGGCTGAAAAAATGTTAAACCTTGAAGGCCTTTTTTCTCAGAATCGTAATGACATCACTGGAAAGGAAAGAATCTCCTCTTTCAAACGCTGTATGCAACTCAAAGAGGGTTTGTTAATGACCCTACAACACCACCCTTGAAACTGAGACACACAGCTAAAGTCTCCGCCATCATCTCTCTCTTCTGAAACAAAGATGTAGAGGTCAGTAGAAGTTTTCCCTCTCCTCCTCTCGTCTTCCAGCCGACCTGCCTGATGAGAGCCGACAGAAGATCACAGCAACAACAGGAAGAAGAGGAGAGCACGGGGGAGCCTGTGCTGGGAGATAAAGAGCATCTGTTGGATGGGAGGTTTTCTCACAAGGAGGGAAAAGTTCGATCCCTACCAGGCCGGCAGATTACAGAAAATGGGAGCCGGGGGTAGGATGGATGGGTAGGAGGGTGGAGTATGACAGGGAACCCCGGCTACTATTTCTATTGCCTTCCCCCCAATGGTGTAGAGACAGGGGAGGGAGACACAGAAGTTTGAAGCATCTGAAGGAGATTGGTTGCTCCGGGCGTTTTGAGCAATGACAGGACACAGTTTTTATCACACATTATTAAATGCATTTGCTTCTCGTGCTCAAATTCCGATTGATCGTGTGCCGGTTTTTAAGATTTAGTACCAATGAAGCTCAATAATTGTCATGCTCTTGGTTTTTGCTTTTAGTTTCCTGTTTTATTTTGACATTTATTTCCTCCCTTAATTCCTGTCTCTCATTGTGTTCACCTGTTGCCCTCGTGTTTCCACCTCCCCTCCCCAGCTGTGTCTTGTCTTGTGATTAGTCCCTTGTAAATTTAGCCTTGCTTCCCCTTGTGGTTCTCGTTGGTTCTCCGTCGTCCCCATGTTTGGCCCTGTGCGTCGTCCAGTCTGTTTGACCCCCAGTCTTGTCTCTACGTTTTTTGGATTCCCCTCGGCCGCCCGGATTGATGTTCGTCGACTTTTTGTCAGACCCCCATCCCTGCCCTCCCTGTTTGTACTCCTCTTGGGTCCTTACCCCAACAATAATGAGGCTTAAAACCCTTGTTGGACACATTTAGAGTTAAAGTATGGTTTTGGTAATATGTTAATTAAAATTGTTGAGCTATTTTACAGAATATTGCTAAAAGACTTTCTGAATTAACCAATGACGTCGTTCTCCACCTGTAGCTCGTTAGCCTTCAAAGGATTATTTTTCTAGGGTTAGAAATGTTTGTATGATTCGAACCATTACCATAAGCATTATTTGACATTATCTAGCATTAAAGCTATATTTTATTCCCTTTTCTGAACTATAGTACACCAAATTTCCATGGATAGTTTTTGTAAATGTGTGTCGGACGGCCTCAGTTAACCTCAGATGGCTTCAGGAGAGTTAAGACCACCATCAGCCACTTGAATCCTATTTACCATTTAGCCACAAATGATGGCCGTTAATTGGGCTCAGTTTCGAGTCAGGACGGATTTTAATGGCAGTCATTTAAATCCAATAAACCTTGGACTGTAATTAGTCTTTATGAGACATTACCATCTGAGGCTATACAATTACTAAATGACTGCAAACTTTCAGGAAAATATTACATTCTGCAAAGTTCAACAGATTATTAAAAATCTACAACAGAGACGGCCAGCTAACCAATCGGAGCAGACTCTGGTTTCAGACAGAGGGTGAGAAGAGGAGCTGCAGCACAGGCAGGTTGAGAGAAAATAAGAGCTTTCTGAACATTAAAGCATGGAGACATGTCCCAGGAGAGGCATAAAATACACATATCAACCTAAAAATGTGAGAAATAAGAATATGTTCAGCTTTATTTTCTCTGTGCTTGTTCCAGGGAAGAGAGATAACTTTACAACAACAAACAACAACTGAAAAAAGGCATTTAACGGTGTTTGTTTGGGTACGTTTATCTGCCTTTGTGTAGAGATAGCATTTATCTCGACTCTATTCCCTGTTCTACCTCTGTTCTGTTTCCTAGTCTCAACAAACCCCTTTGTTTTTCATTCTTGCTTTGAATAAAGAAAGCAAAAAGAGCTGAAAGGTGAAGCTGAGGGTTCAGCAGATGCAACCCTCATGTTTTTAATCAGGCCACTGAATATTACTGCCACCCGTCACTCACCCTCTCCCAAAATGCACTTATTTAATATGTAATACGGTCCAGCCACAGCTAACTTCATTACACACGACTGAATGAGAACCACATGACGTCTGTCAAGACCGAGGGTGTGTGTGTGTGTGTGTGCGTGTGCGTGTGTGTGTGTGTGTGTGTGACTGTGGTGTTTGTGAGCCCCAGGTTAGGGAAGTTCATTGGGAAATCTAAACCGTTTAAAAACATTACAGGCGTATTATGTCTGGCTACTCTACACCTGTGAATCTCTCGTATTCAATTTGAGGTCAAGACCCGTGATTGGTCACCGTCTGTTGAACATCCAGTCGGTGTGGATGTACCACTGTAGGCGTATTGTCTAATGTATATCCAGTAGGTTTAATACATCATATTTGTTTACATCATAGCTGTTAGGAAGGGCTTTACAGTGAAGTGGGGTGACGTTTTAAAAAGGGTCAAAAGGAGGTCAAATGTTCCACTGTCATCGTTGTAAAATTAGTTTTTAATCTTCTAAATCTGGTCGGTAAAGTGTTTAGAAACAGATGGGATCAGTGAGAGCTGAAACGAGGGTTTGTGCAACTCAAACGCACATTTTAACACATTTACCACCTGTCCAAGAGCCGCATGCTGGACAGATTGTAAAGCTGCTGGAGGCAGTAACTGTAAAATAAAAACAAAACACAAAGAAATGAAGGCTAAAGCCGACTCTTTGTAACCTATTTTCAATTTATTATATTCTGAACAAAACCCACATTTAACGGAGTAGTAGTAGCCGTCTGTGTGTGTGTGTGTGTGTGTGTGTGTGTGTGTGTGTGTGTGTGTGTGTGTGTGTGTGAGAGAGAGAGAGACAGTTAAAAATCACTGAGCTGTGAGATGTCAAGGAAGTGCTGACAGGAGTTGAAAATGTCAGAAAGACTCCAGATGCTCCATCCACAAACACACAACTACAAACACATATATGCCCCCCCCCCCCACACACACACACACACACACACAGCAGCTGTGGTCTGAAGTGTCAAGTGAGACCCACCTAGTCAATCTCTCTCTTCCTGAGTCCATCCGTCTGTCTCTTTCCCAGTAGATGTGTAGACCTGCCCCCTGTGCTACCCGGCCCTGCAAGTGAATCAATTTAGACCCTATTAGCTGTCCCACACACACACACACACACACACACACACACAGACACAGACACACACAGACACACACACACACACACACACACACACACACACACAGTGGTGCCATCCACTCTTACCTCAGCGTGCCAACGAGTCAATTTCCACCCGATTAACATACAGAGTCTCTTCATCTGTCTCTCTGTCTTTCTGTCCCACACACACATTCAGGATCCATCCATCTTTGTGTTGATGTGCCAATGAATGAGTTCCATACCAATTCTACACACACACGCACGCACTAACGCACGAACGCCCCCCCCCCCCCCCCCCCCACACACACACACACACACACACACACACACACACACACACACACACACACACACACAGGTAACTAATTGAACACCTGGTGCGGCTTGGTCTGGCTAATCGGAGATTAATTGTTACCTTGTTGTTAAGGGCCAGGGTGTGTGTGTGTGTGTGTGTGTGTGTGTGTGTGTGTGTGTGTGTGTGTGTGTGTGTGTGTGTGTGTGTGTGTGCACGTGTCCACATCTGTTTGAGTGATATTGGGATCATATCCAGAAGTCAGATCGTGGTACTCTATAAATCACGGGCTATTAGCCTCCCCCGGTGCCGGGTCGTGCCGGAGCGCAGCAGTGTGCAGTTAGTGAGAGCGGAGCAGCGCGGTGCCCTTGAGCAAGGCCTGTTCACATCAAACAAAACCAGGCGTAATCACACACTGAAAAGTGGAGGATGACCATTCATGTTAGTCACGTAGCAAGTCCAAACCGGGTTGAAATTTAGAGCACTACAACATCTCATACTAGGTGACTGGACAGCACACACAGATCAGGCACGGGCAGTTCAAGACTAATCCAATAGAGGGGTCACGTACTTTTACAGCCTGCAAAAAAGCACTGGGATTTTGGAATATTGAAGAAAATAAGCACTCAAACACACATTTGATACTCAATTGGTTTGCTCACGAGGTTAATCTCCACATGTTAACACACTTTAAAGCTAATGTTGGGCTAAGCTAAAGGCGGCTAATGTTCGGCATGGTGATGTTTAGTCATCTCATTTAGACATGTGTAAGCAACCGCTTATTTCAGTCTACTAACCAAAAACACATTCAGGAAAACTTTGAATTCCAGAAGAGGGAACAGGAAGAGGTAAAAATGCTGACTCATTTCAGGGTTTAAGGACTCTTTCGACGACCACTCTGTTTATTCAGCCACCTTTAATGTGTCTCTAGTTAGATATGATACATAAAAGTTCAATCTGATTTAGGTTCATATCCATAAATGAGCGAAACGGAGACGCATAAACAATGAATACAAGATGTGTGTGTGTGTGTGTGTGTGTGTGTGTGTGTGTGTGTGTGTGTGTGTGTGTGTGTGTGTGTGTGTGTGTGTGTGTGTGTGTGTGTTAGCAGGTAAAGAGAACATCATGACAACCAACAAGTTTAAAAAGTAAATAGAATAAAGAAAGAGAGCAATCTGGGTGACGAGACAAAGCAGACATGGAGGTTTTAATGAACTGCATTCTGTGGTAAAATGAGGTGTAATCACTGAGTCCACACACGCACACACACACACACACACACACCCTGCCATACATCAAGGTTAATGCATCTGTAACAGAACATAATTTGCTCCGTGTACGACAGGTAACGGACTATAATGCTTTAATAAAGCGGCGCTGAACACAGAGAGTCTTTCTCCTGCGCGGCGGCGGCTGAATAATCATTTCTATGGCTGAAACTTAATCTACCTATAAATTGCTTTGTTACGGCCCTCAATGCATTGACACCGAAAGGCTCTGAGAGTGCACAGTGTAGCTCTGCACATGTCTCTGTCTGGGTGCAGCATTTGCTTTTACTTCTGGCCCTAAATTCAACCCCTCGACGTTAACTTCCTGTGGTTTAAGATCTGTCCCTTTCTACACTGCATTGTACGAAAGAAATGCACACGACTCCCTAAATACTGTGTGTTTGGTAACAGAGTTGAATTTGTTGAAGGTGAGGCTCCTCCTGATCCATTCAGTTTGACACACAGTTCAACATGGAGCGCAAATTAAGTTAAAGCTGAATTTATTTTTAGTCTAAAAGGGTTTCAGAAGCTTCCTTGAAGGAGTGCCTCACATTTCTGAAAAATCTAAAGAGGCCTTGTTATGCTTTATGGAGTTTTCCCTTTCCTGTAGTTTGTTATATAGGTTTTGGTGCATGTAAATGGTCTGCAAAGGTGAACATTTTTGTCTCCTGCTCTCTCCCTCCTGCCAGGAACATAGTGACATCACTACGTAACGCTCACGCTTCATTTGGATAGCGCTCCAACACATTGTACGTGATAGCCTAAGGGGCAGGACATCTCTAAGCGGTTGACCAATCACAACAAAGCCGGCCAGCTAACCAATCAGAGCAGAGTGGGCTCTGGTTTCAGACAGAGGGTGAAAAGAGGTGCTGCAGCACAGGCAGTATGAGAAAAATAAAGAGCTTTCTGAACATTAAAACACGGAGACATGTCCCAGGAGAGACAGGAAATACTGATATGAACCTGAAAATGAGCAGAACAGAGCCCTTTAAGTCCTTTTAGTGTGGAGACACTGGAATTAGAGACACAGTCTGGGAAAATCATATAATTTTTGCATCTTTTTGGCAGAGCAAAGTGTCCGTTTCTGAACCATACCCAGCCTTGGGCATTTATTCCACTGCATGCTTTTTACAAGCTACTACCGCGTAGCTGTGGTTGTTGTTATTTGTACCTGCTTTACTACATTGTTTCACTAATCACAGGAAACCACAAGCTAATTGGGACAAATTGCCCCTACCAATGGGTGAGAAACTGGCTCAGCGGGAGGTGTAATGGTTGCTGGCAGAAAACATGGCCAGGTGGACTGACAGGGAAAGGAGGCTGGGGGAGAATACATTTATATCCCGTGGAAGTGCTGGGTGATTATTTGGCCAAGCTTTATTACCTTGGGCTTTATTGACAGTTTTATTATTAGTCTAATCTCTGTATCTCTGTCTGGGGTTAATTACTCTCCTGTCTCTTTGATACTCACCCTTTGCTTCATCTATTTTCCTCTCCTCATTGTCTCCTCTATTTCATTTCCAGCCCTCTCTTTGTTCAACTGTTTTCCCATCACTCCCCAGCTCTCTAGCTTCCCCCAGGTCTGTTTTCTTTGGACCTTCCTCACTTCTTTTCCACATCTCTCCTTTCCCTTTTCATCAATCTGGAGCATTTTCTTTGGAAAGTGTCCATGCAGGATAACATTTTTCTTTATCCCCACTTCCATCTCAGCCGCTCCGATGTTCACCTCTTGTTGTTTTTTCCTTTTTGCGTTAGTCTCCCTGCTTCTAGACTTTACCTCTCTACCTTCCTCACCTCTTTGCGACCCCTCTCTCTTCCACTACTTCTTCCTGTCAGTTCTCATCTGTCCCTTCCACCCCTTATCTCCCTCCCTTGTTTTGCTTCCTCTTGGTCACTTTATATCTTACCTTTTAGTGTTCCTCCTAAGGAAAAGTGCTAAAACACTGACTGAACACTTTGATTCCCTCTATATCACTCTTTATTTAGAAGTAGGTTGCTATTATCCTCCAAAAAACATGTTGTCCCAAAGGAAGTGTTTGACTGCAGCCATCAAATCAAACTAACTTTTAAAAGCAGCACTTTTCACACACAAAAGGTAACGAGTGCAAACTCCCCTGACGTCACAGGGCGTCACCCACCTGTACTCAACGTTGCCCAGGTAAACTTTAGTAGCTTTGAACCGTTTTACAGTCAACACTATACTTTGGTTAGTATTTACTTGGTGCTATCGTTCAAATGTACAAAAAAACATGCAAAATAAAAATAACACATTTAATAAAAGGAGACATTTTGAGTAATTTCTTGTAGAAGTAAAACACATAATCAAAGTAGTGTAATAAAAGTTGTTTCAGTTCACAAAATGTTCCATAAATTAAATTAAATAAAAATGTTTTTGATTGATTAAAAATCCAGAAAAAAATAATAAATCAAACGAGAAGGAAATAGGAATACAATAAAAATAAAATAAGTAAATAAATACAAATCATTTAAAGTGTGTTTTAAAAAGGTGGGCTTTGAGTTTCCCTCCTCCATTTTATTGTGAACCATCGTTGTAGCTCTTCTAAAGACCATTTGCTGTCTTCATTTTTAGAAATAGTGTCCTCTTTTTCTTTTCCATGAATTGTTACTCATCTTATCCCATGGCAAGTTCTCCCACTGTTGACACAAGTAAGTAATTAATTGAGGTTGAAATCAATGGTCTGCTGATTCTGAATTGGAAACATCCAAAATCAATTAGAAATTAAAGTAATTGTGGGTCATTTGAGTTTAAAGTCTTTAAAAATAAGGCAGTCAGAAGTCCCTACATAGACCTTTATCTCTATTCCCCCCTCCTTACTCTCACCCCTTGTCTGCTCAGTCAGCCTGCAGTGTTTCTGTTGGACTCCCTCCTCCTCCTCCCTCCTCCTCCTCCTCCTCCTCTTTGTATTTTTCCATCCCTCCTCAGCCCACTCTGTCATTCTTTTTTCCCTGGCCTGCTTCCCGCTGGGAGAACATTTTGACGGTGCTCCTGACAGGAACCCCCCCCCCACACTTCCATTAGGGAAAACTGGAAAAAAACACAATCCCATACTGTCAGGTAGAGCGCCATGCAAGCGGGTCAGAACCGGGGGAAAGTGCAGCTGAAGTCCACTGAAGCCAAAAAACATACAAAGAAATCCTCGGGCCTGTCGACACACTTTCAATCACTTACAGAAGAAATGCCACTGAGTATGATTCATATTATGGGAATGCAACTACAGTTAGACCCACATCGTTAGAGGCCACATATACAGTATCCCCAGACTCAGTGTGTCCCTGACTTCTGTCATTTTCAAGCCTGATATTGCTTGGCAACGATCACAGCCGGGCGCTGGACTTTAGACATGGCTTTTTGAAAGTTTAAAAAGAACGTTTTCGTACATCAGGGTAAATCTGGTGGCTTCAGTCGAGTTTCCTTGGCGACATATTTAAGTAGAGAGGGTGATTAAATAATCAATTAAGGCAGACAGCTGTCCCACACTGTTTTTGGTTTGATTTGAAACTTATTGTGTCAAAAGTTGAAAAAAACACAGCAAGACAAAACATGGAAAACAGACGTGTGAGACTTGGCCAGAGGTAGAAGTACTCAGATCTTATACTCGAGTATAAGTAGAAGTACTCAGATCTTATACTTGAGTAAAAGTAGAAGTACTCAGATCTTGTACTCGAGTAAAAGTAGAAGTACTCAGATCTTATACTTGAGTAAAAGTAGAAGTACTCAGATCTTGTACTTGAGTAAAGTAGAAGTACTCAGGTCTTGTACTTGAGTAAAGTAGAAGTACTCAGGTCTTGTACTTGAGTAAAGTAGAAGTACTCAGGTCTTGTACTTGAGTAAAAGTAGAAGTACTCAGGTCTTGTACTTGAGTAAAAGTAGAAGTACTCAGATCTTGTACTTGAGTAAAGTAGAAGTACTCAGGTCTTGTACTTGAGTAAAGTAGAAGTACTCAGATCTTGTACTTGAGTAAAGTAGAAGTACTCAGATCTTGACCTTGAGTAAAGTAGAAGTACTCAGGTCTTGTACTTGAGTAAAGTAGAAGTACCAGAGTGTAGGAATACTCTGTCACAGTAAAAGTATTCTAAATGTTCCTCCAGTGAAAGTAGAAAGTACTCTCCTCTAAATGTACTTAAAGTAGCGACAGTAAAAATAGTCATTGTCTGATTGGTCCATTTCAGAATAATATCTCTGATATGTTTTATAATGATTGATCATTAAAGTGTTCTCAGAGCTGGTAAAGGTGCAGCTAGTTTGAATGGCTTTGTATACTGCAGGGTAGCTGCTGGATTTACTGCAGGTGAACTACAGTCTGATTCAAAGGAGATTGTATTTACCATTATTCATCCTAATCTGCCTAGCAACTAAAGGGATTAAATAATGTAGTGGAGGAAAAGTACAAAGTAGCATGAATTGCAAATACTCAAGTAAAGTACAAGTCTTTCAAAATTGTACTTACAGTATGTAAAGTACTTGAGTAAATCTACTTCCCACCTCTGGACTCGGGGAAATCTAACTAATTTTACCACGTTTTAAAACCTTAAGTCTTTTCAAATCAAATCAATTTAGTGTGTATTTAGTGCCTTTACTGTGGCATGTTTACATGTTTTAATGTTCAAAAAGCTCTATATATTTCTCATTAGGTGTAAATTGCCTCCTTAAATGCTACAGTTTGTTCACAATATGGACCTTTTCTGTGTGAAACATGCTTCACCAATGCCCTAAAATAAGCTGTCCCTCCTAAAGCTATGCAATCTGAACCGAGGCTCTCAGCGCCACCTCTCAGGTTGATTAAGACGGAGGAGAGTCTCTATTCTGAGCGACCGTAGACGTCGGGTTCTCCCCTTCCTGCTGCTACTGAGCGCTGCTCTGCATGAGCTGGAGCTAAGGTTTCACTCTACCATGAAGTTCAGGAAGTGGAGAAAGCAAGGGGGGGGCTGTCTGAGACTGTCAAGAGGGGCTTATAAAAAGACCCCAGAGAGAGAGTGATTGAAAGAGGGAGGGAAAGAGGAGAAGAGGGAGGGAGGACAGAGGGAGAAGGAGAAAGGAACAATGAGGCTTTTGATTGGGCCGTTCTGGGGAGCATATGTGGGTCAGTGCAAGAATAAACAGACTTTCACTACCTAAACTGATGATTTACACACACACACACGCACACGCACACACACACACACACACACACACACACACACACACACACACACACACACACACACACACACACACACACACACACACACACACACACACACACACACACACACACACACACACACACACAGTCTTGTATTCATTGTTTATGCGTCTCCGTTTCGCTCATTTATGGATATGGCCCCCTTCAAGCCCTCTCTTTAAATCAATTGGCTTACAAATACACATAAATGTTGGCCATGTCTAACTGTCTCACACAACACACACACACACACACACACACACACACACACACACACACACACACACACACACACACACACACACACACACACACACACACACACACACACACACACACACACACACACACACACACACACACACACACACACACACACACACACACACACACAGTCTTGCCCTCTGGCTCACTTTCTTATTCACTGGCAATGCTGCATAGAAGCAATGGAGGAGAGTTACTAAATAAAACAGTATTTACTCGTAAAAATGAATATTACATTTATCTGACAGGTTTAGTCAATAATTATTTTGCAGGTTCATTTCATGGTATTGAATGTTAGTATTTGGAAGATTATACATTTTTATTTTTAATTATGAAATATTTTCAGTGCAAGACGTGTTACAGAGTGTGCGTCACTCCTGCTCCTATTGGCTAGCGCTCCAACACTGTACGGGATAGGCTAAGGGGCGGGACATCTCTAAGCGGTTGACCAATTCTAACAGAGCTGAGCAGCTAACCAATCAGAGCAGACTGGGCTCTGGTTTCAGACAGAGGGTGAAAAGAGGTGCTGCAGAACAGGCAGTATGAGAAACATAAAGAGCTTTTGGAACATTAAAGCAGGGAGACTACATTGTAGAGACACTAAACACAAATATAAATCAGAAAACTAGCATACTATGTCCTCTTTAGGTTAAAGGTCGTCCTCCAGCACTGTGAGAAATACCAGTTAAATACTTCAAACTTGTCTCAAAGCTTCAAATCTGTCCTTACAAGAAGAGAAGATGCATAACTGAAGGGCACAGCTCTTATATTAGTCAACAGGGAGGTGATACTACTGAAGTGTCCTTGAGCAAAACTCTGAACTCCCACCACGTCGTCCTCCCGGCTGACCCTCACCAGACCTGCAGGCAGCAGCTGATCCCCCCGCAGAAACACAAGCTCCACTGTGGTAGATTTCTCAAAAACTCAATCTAAATGCTAAAATTGGTTTCATCTCATAATAATGATTCACACGCCGTGCTGTAATTGTCGAGAGATTGGTCATTGTACAGTCAGATGATTAGAAGATTAATATTGTAAAGGGTCCTGAGGCAATTACCATCAGCATGCAGAGGCTGCAGCCCCCTCATCACTTTATCATTCATGTTCTGCTGGAGCTATATTGTTTTATGGCGCTCATTATCTCTCTGCATGTTGTTCTTCTCTTTGTCAGGGATGAAAAATCGTATTTGTTTTAGGGGTCACATGTCTGTCAGTATTTCCACACATACTTTCAACAAGGCAGTAGAGTCATCCAATCATTCCTGAGTTACTTGGCTAACTGGGAAACTCTCACGATGTCTCAAAACCATCTCATGTGTGACTGCGATGCTACTCGACGTAAATCAGAAACACAGTTCCTAGTCGTTGTGTAGAACCCTGATGTCACACTGATGCTGTTTATTGACTCTAATCCGTCTCCACCATCGTCCCTCCCCTCGGCTTTATTTCTCTATCATTTCCAATAACACCATCCAAGCTCCGTTTCTAGCTCCGTTTATTTTAGAAGTGTCATACATCTGGCAATGTGTTAAAGCAGCTTATTTGACGACTGCTCATTTAACTGGTCTGTCTGTTGCTCTTTTGTAGTTAAATCCTCACATCCAAACCAAGACAAGCTTCAGATGAGCGGAGGAGTGTTTTTGCTAATCATTAGCTGAACCTCTGACAACATTTCTAAAGCATTACACAGCCCGTGTTTTGGTTTAATTTGAGGCCGCTTTCCTTTTTACTCTCTCTCCGGCACACACACAAACACACATTTCAGAAATGTCAGTTGAAATGTTGACCAATGGCATTAATCAGACCCACATGAATTATATTCCAGACACACTGTGTTTTGGAGAAAGAGACTGATGCTCCCAGACATGAGCTAATTGATCCAATAATTAACTAGTAGGAAAAAACTGTCTGTGCATTTAAATTCAAAGCACATGGGTTTTTTGGAAATGCGGGATTTCATTAATGTTTAACATCTAAAGGTGTGAAGCAAATGTCACCATAAGGTAGGAAATACCAAACAGGAGCTGACAGAGTGGTGAAGGAATGAATCCTAAGACCCAGAAATGAGTTAGCATCTATCACTCCAGTTTCCTTGTCTTGAAGTCGATGTTTTTTTTTTATGTAAACTAAGGTCTGTGGTTCACACAAGCTAAAGGGATTTCAACAAAATACGTCAGTGAATACCCCACCGGTGAATTTAAAAAGGATGGTTGCTAACAAGTGGCTAAATGAGATGACTTATGTCATCACGCCCAACATTAGCCACCTTTAGCTTAGCGGTGGTGACGTGAAGTCATGTGACCAGGCTGTAGTTCCTTTATAGCCCAACATTACCCGCCTTTAGCTTAGCGGTGGTGACGTGAAGTCATGTGACCGTGCTGTAGTTCCTTTATAGCCCAACATTAGCCGCCTTTAGCTGAGCGGTGGTGACGTGAAGTCATGTGACCGTGCTGTAGTTCCTTTATAGCCCAACATTACCCGCCTTTAGCTTAGCGGTGGTGACGTGAAGTCATGTGACCGTGCTGTAGTTCCTTTATAGCCCAACATTAGCCGCCTTTAGCTGAGCGGTGGTGACGTGAAGTCATGTGACCGTGCTGTAGTTCCTTTATAGCCCAACGTTAGCCGCCTTTAGCTTAGCGGTGGTGACGTGAAGTCATGTGACCGTGCTGTAGTTCCTTTATAGCCCAACATTAGCCTGCCTTTAGCTGAGCGGTGGTGACGTGAAGTCATGTGACCGTGCTGTAGTTCCTTTATAGCCTAATCGTTGCTTTTTACTTGTCTCTTTTTTTGCCTCAGATCTTATCTCCTGCAATATTCCAAAATCAAATGGTAGAATCCCATTGCTTTCGATGGAGGGACCCCTTGATATGCTCTTTCGGTGAGCGTACAAAAATAAGTCATCATTACACCTCACTTCTTTGATACCTGAAGACAAACCAGTCCATGACAAGTAATTACAATGCCACTCAGAAAACCAATAAGAGCTCTGAGTTCACATGTGGGTTTTTCACATGGGACACTCATGGGTTAGAAAAACAAGGCAAAAGCACATCCACAGATTAAATGAAATGTCATAATGTATCAGCATCATGTATTAGCTCTTGACCTTTGGTCCAGTGTCTTGGGGATCCTGGAGAGTCCAAAAGTCGGTTTTGCTCACCCTTCATCGCTGATTGAACATCCCACTGGTCCAAATGGACATATGATCCCCAAAAAGGTCGACTCTGGGGTGAAGTGGAGGCCTTTGTTCTGACAGCTTCGAGATGTGCTTATCAGGGAAAACAACGGTTCCTCACTCTTCTCCTGTCTACTCGTCCTCATGTTCATTATTTCAAGGAACTTCACCCTGTTTTCCTACTTCCCCCATCACTCCTTCCTTACCCTTCCTGTGCCCTTTATCCCTCCATCTTCCCTCCTCTCAGGAACTCATTCTCGATCCGTCTCTTATACCCGCGCTTGTAGACCTCCTTATCTCCCCATAGGAGTCTGCAGTTCTACCCTGCTTTGCACACACACTCTCTGGGATTAAATTGGAGTTGATTATCTACTCAAGCAGAATGTCAGATGGTGGGCAGCGGGAGCAACTCTGTTTCTGTCTTCCCCAGTCTGCATTAGTACATCCAGTCTCAATAGATTTATTTCAGCCTCTCTACAACCCAGCCCCCCACCCAATCTCCATTTAATTCTAAAGTAATAAGGGTAATAACACGAGACACTGCAGACCTTTATGATTGACCCATTGTCTCACTGTGAGCGAAGGCGAGGTTTTGATCTGTAATTTATGCAGTATAATATGTAGCAATTGCTTTTCATGACAGATAAAAGCGGGACGGCAATCAAATTGTATGTTCTTTAAAGAGCCTCCTTTGTGCTTCATGTCATTGTGTTTGACTCACTTTATATATCTCTGTGGTTTGCTTGGTTGCCATTTTATCCGCCTCACTTTTATGCCATCTCAAGAAACCTTTGCAGAAAATAATTTAACCATTATGCCTTTTATTCTGTTGTCCAATCACACATTTTTTGGGAGAAAAAGCCCAAAACTTAACCATAGATCAAATAAAGAATAAAGTAGACCTAGTTGTGGTTGTTGTTGTTGTTGATCCTACAGGCAGCTTTGGGGATAATTAGAGGACCTGTTGGAAAATCTGTTGTGTTTGTTTTTTGTTTTTGATCACCTGAACAAGCCGGTGCAGCTGTAGCTTTTGTTGAAGCTCACAGAGATTGACAGGTGAGTATATTTTAGATGGCGGGAGTGCAGGATGCAAAAAAAAAAATAGAAACTCGGCAGTGTGATTAGGATCAACGCTGCTGAGAAAAAAGCATTTCACGGCAACACGTTTTTTAGTTTGCTCTCAAGACATTTCAAAAAGTATTCCAACAAAGTGTTGTTATATTTATAAAGGTTCATGAAGCACAGTTTGTTTTTCATCCATTGTTAGTGAATACATATCTTGTTTATCACCACATATCCTTAAAGAGTCCTCTCCTGCTGATGTTCAGGTGTATATCAGTATGTAGTGTCTCTACTTTAAAGAGTCCTCTCCTGCTGATGTTCAGGTGTATATCAGTATGTAGCGTCTCTACTTTAAAGAGTCCTCTCCTGCTGATGTTCAGGTGTATATCAGAGTGTCTCTACTTTAAAGAGTCCTCTCCTGCTGATGTTCAGGTGTATATCAGTATGTAGCATCTCTACTTTAAAGAGTCCTCTCCTGCTGATGTTCAGCTGTATATCAGTATGTAGCGTCTCTACTTTAAAGAGTCCTCTCCTGCTGATGTTCATCTGTATATCAGTATGTAGCGTCTCTACTTTAAAGAGTCCTCTCCTGCTGATGTTCAGATGTATATCAGAGTGTCTCTACTTTAAAGAGTCCTCTCCTGCTGATGTTCAGGTGTATATCAGTATGTAGCATCTCTACTTTAAAGAGTCCTCTCCTGCTGATGTTCAGGCTGTATATCAGTATGTAGCGTCTCTACTTTAAAGAGTCCTCTCCTGCTGATGTTCAGCTGTATATCAGTATGTAGTGTCTCTACTTTAAAGAGTCCTCTCCTGCTGATGTTCAGGTGTATATCAGTATGTAGCGTCTCTACTTTAAAGAGTCCTCTCCTGCTGATGTTCAGGTGTATATCAGTATGTAGCGTCTCTACTTTAAAGAGTCCTCTCCTGCTGATGTTCAGGTGTATATCAGTATGTAGAGTCTCTACTTTAAAGAGTCCTCTCCTGCTGATGTTCAGGTGTATATCAGTATGTAGTGTCTCTACTTTAAAGAGTCCTCTCCTGCTGATGTTCAGGTGTATATCAGTATGTAGTGTCTCTACTTTAAAGAGTCCTCTCCTGCTGATGTTCAGGTGTATATCAGTATGTAGTGTATCTACTTTAAAGAGTCCTCTCCTGCTGATGTTCAGGTGTATATCAGTATGTAGAGTCTCTACTTTAAAGAGTCCTCTCCTGCTGATGTTCAGGTGTATATCAGTATGTAGAGTCTCTACTTTAAAGAGTCATCTCCTGCTGATGTTCAGGTGTATATCAGTATGTAGAGTCTCTACTTTAAAGAGTCCTCTCCTGCTGATGTTCAGGTGTATATCAGTATGTAGTGTCTCTACTTTAAAGAGTCCTCTCCTGCTGATGTTCAGGTGTATATCAGTATGTAGTGTCTCTACTTTAAAGAGTCCTCTCCTGCTGATGTTCAGCTGTATATCAGTATGTAGTGTCTCTACTTTAAAGAGTCCTCTCCTGCTGATGTTCAGGTGTATATCAGTATGTAGTGTCTCTACTGGAACATGTCTCCATGCTTTAATGTTCAAAAAGTTCTTTATGTTTCTCATACTGCCTGTGCTGCAGCACCTCTTTTCACCCTCTGTCTGAAACCAGAGCCCAGTTTGCTCTGATTGGTAAGCTGGTTGGATGTGTTCTCTGATACTACATACAGCACATCAAATACTGGCAGGAGAGAAATGTGCTTGATAATGATGCATGGTCAGTCCCGTGTCTCAGTAGTTTTAACGTCAGGTTTCCAAACTAGCTGGAAAATGGATCTGTCGCCAGTGAGACTCTTAGATCCACTTCATACTCCCATAGTAAAGTGGGGTATCAGCTGGCTGGGTGTGAGTTGTTGGTGGTGTGAAATACACCCCAAAGACTCTGTGCTATTCGGCTGGTGAGTAACACATGAGAGGGAGCCGTCTTAGGGAATAATGCATTATGCTGATAGACGGCAGCTCGCAGTGGTTATGGTACAAAATGTTCCGTGTGCTTTTCACATGCTGTACTCCGAGAACTCATCTAACAGGGGGTCTGACTGCCTCTGCATTATAGCAGGATCCTAAATAGATGCTGTTTCCTGATCCACCTTTCTCGCACTCTGCATACTTTTTATATACAGTATGCGGCGTAATGGCTTGTATTTTAAGCAGCAGCAGTTTTTAATACCTTCTTTTCATCATTTAAAGCCTTTTAAGCCAGGTAACTTTATGTGGTATTCTCTGTTATATATTTTAAGATTTAAGATAACAGAGTTTTGAATATATCGGATATTCACGAGTGGGTAATATCTGATATATTTTCTGTTGTAGAAGAAACCGTGAACATCTCTGCAGCTTGTTTTAACCAAGCAACAACACAACTATGACTTTGAGTTAAGGGAATCGGAAGTGGTGAAATGCTAAGTTATTTAAAGGTTTTTGACTTTCTGCAGCATTATAGATCATAAGCTATACGATCATTTGATGAATGGCTTCTTCAAATACTTTTCAAAACACTGAGTGGCAGAAATATGAAGACTGCACGACTGCAACTATTTTATTTGGGCAGTTATATTGTTAAAAACAGTCAGGCAAATGCTCTCATGTCCAGAGGGTTTAGTGTTGGCTATAAAGCGGTCTGAAAGCACAGAGGCAGATACTTCCCCCCCCAAGCCGCATTGGATAGGGAAAAAAGACTTTGCACCATGTAAGGTCTAGCCAAGACCTACGACTGAGAGGCAAGAAGGTTTTGTTCCCTGAGGAGGGTTATATGTAAGGAAACATATAATCATGCTGAAAACAGATAATTGCACGGGGTGTAAATGCATGGTGCTATTTACAGTGGCGCAGCATTTCAAATTGCAGAGGATGTGGGAAAGAAAATAATCAGTTTTCCATATTCTCTGCGAAGTCATATCAAAGACTGAGTGAGATAGATACTGGTGTCACTTTTGAGAGGCAAGATCTTATAAAACATCCAGGAAATATAAATATAAAAGGGAGAATGAGACAGTGAGAGCAAGTGAAAGACAACCACTGCTCCAGGAGAGCTTTTCCTTCTGCAGAATTTCATGACTTGAGCTTTCGAAGGAGACTTTTAGAGGCAAGAGCTGCAGAAACGACATCAAAGAACATGTTTCTGTGGAGGATTTCGGTGTCAGAGTGTCATTTTATCACCTTCTCCTGGGAGGAATGCTCTTTTTCTGATACATAACTTCACATAGATTCAAACGTTACCAGCTGGTATTATCCCTGTACGACTACAGTCTAATTGTGTGCAAATAAATTGCATCCATTGGGGATTTTTCTTCTCAAAAAGTCCACAATAAGAACCTGTTATACGAATGAAACTTTTAGGAGGAAAACCAACGGAGATAAATCATATGGAAATATTGTTCAGAAGCAGCACAGCTTGATTCCAATTATTACCGAACGGACATGAACAGACAAGCTTGAAAGCACCTCATAATATCTTTGACTTGAGTCATTAGTGAACAGCTGTCAGAGCACAGAAAAAAACATACCTTCAGAAAATAAATCAATTCCAGCAATTAACGTTAAGCTGGTATTTTTAGATCGGCAACCACATATTACAAATCAAACGCTGAGGATTAAACGTTTGCTTTTCATCAGAAGCGTCACATTACTTACTATGTCTCACCGTCTGTTTTAATGTGACAGCGGTAAATAGTCTGCAGTGAAAACAACAATTTACACAATTATAATTCAGTAAATGTTATTTATACACAACATGTGATCTCAATATTAAGAAAGACAACAAGAGCTGAGAGAAAATCAGGTTCTGTTCATACTTCTTCAGATTTCAGGTGTGAGGACTGACACTCATAAGGTTGTCTCAATTCAAACAAGGTGAATAAAGACAATGAATCCAAACGATCCTACACCATATTTGCAAAAAACCAAAAAACTTTTCCTAAAGAGAATGTTAAATGGACTTAAACCGAGAATGTCCCCTGACCCGTGTTTCTGCCATTTGATATGTTTCCTATATTGCCTTGAAGTAGTACTTGAAGGAATTTGCATTATGCTTGCAGTCTAAGTGCTTTTACTTGTCAGGACGCAGTTAATAGAGACATTAAGTCATGTTGAAGACCAAACAAGGCAACAAGTTCTGACCAACACTCATGCTGTATTCTCCTGAATAACTGCAGCTCTGATAACAGCTTTTGTTCGTTAAATCAGGCAAAAATAGACGATAAAAAAGGACCCTACCTGTAGTTTTCCTTTCAAACTGTTTGTAGTTTAATTAATCAAACATGCTTTGTGAAGAATACCACCATTTAATAAAGGAACATAAACACACGTGATGTTTGTTTAGACCTTTATCTGTGACCTAGCCGTAACATGAATGAGATGAATGCACACTCACACACACACAGACACAAACACACACACATACACACACTCACACGGTCCTGCAACCGGCTCCCAGAAGCAGATTTATGAAGCAATGAAAGCTCATCTCTCGGAAACAGTCACACTGACAAACACATTCAACCACTCACACACACACATCATAACCCCGCCAAGTACAGAGCTTTGCATATCCTTTTCCCCCCTTCAACACACTGGAGACAGATGTTCTCTGTGATATTACATCCGTTTCTGCAACACACACACACACACATACTCATAAAACCTCCCTAGTATTGAAAAGGACACTAACACATTTCCTCACTGGAACGAGTCGAGAGTTCCTTGTCCAACTGCTGGCTCTGTGACCGGGACAAAAGAAATATAGAGCGAGGATGAAACGAAGAGAGACAATGACACAGAGAGAGAGAGAGAGAGAGAGAGAGAGAGAGAGAGAGAGAGAGAGAGAGAGAGAGAGAGAGAGAGTGAGAGAGAGTGTGTGTGTGTTTGTGTGTGTTTGCCATTAAGGCCTCTTACATGAGCAGTTCAATTACTTTGTGAATCTGTAGCCAGAATGGACGGGGGGAAAAGAGGGATGACTGGTTGGCCAGCTGGTTCAAGGACTCCTTGGCTCTTGGCTGGCAGGATAGATGAGTGCCCTTGAGCAAGGCGCTTAATCGCCAGCAGCCCCGTACATGCTCTGCAGCTTCAGCTCTTATAAGTATCATATTTATCAAAAATGACCGTCTGGTAAAACGATGAAGAATACTAAAGATCCGTTCAAACTTTGGTCCCATTATCAACCTCTGGAAGTTGTATGTAAAAGATCTAAAGCATGGATCCTCAGTCTTTAGAAATTGTTTAAATTAACTTGCATGATTAGCAAAAGCGTTTTCAATTAGCATTATAGCCTAAATGCACAGCAACTGTTGGTCCAATTGGACGACATTGGGGTTTACTAGCCTTTGTTGAGTCCAATTACCAATGTGAACCTCAGTGTAATGCCATATGAATTAAAGTGTGAATATTTTTCTTCACCATTTGGATGATTGTGTTGAGAAAGACCAACATCTGGCCGAACCAAGCAATGCAGCTTCCTTTAAAACTTCAAAATAGAAACTAAATTTGGTTTAACCGGTCATTTTGAATATTGAAAATGTCAAAAATGGACTCGGCCTCCTCAAAGTCTCTCAAATGTGTCTAAATCAGCCAAGTGGTTGTTGAAATATTGTCCAAATAGGCTATAATGCTAATCATGCTAATGGCAGAAGTTATGCTACTTGCCCAACATATGCAAGTTAGCATCTGGCAGACACTAAAAGCTGTGGACACATAACATTTGTCAGTATGTGAATGGGCTGGGCTCTACGTCATGCTTTTTAACGCAGTTTTAAAGCAATGGACACTATACCATAACAGGGAGTAATAGTATTTTGTCTTATTGGAAACGTTTAGTGTACAATATGGGATTAGGTTCCTTGTTTAAAGCTGGTTTCCTGCTATAGTTGCTACCACACAGTAGCTTAAGTATCCTTATGTTCTGCACTAAGTACCAGTCTTGTTGATTTAAAACATGGCACTACTTTTTTGTGTCTTTTAAAGAACGCATGAATAAAACAAGCCAATTAAAGTTGAACACACGCCTCGTATACATCGTGCTTTATTCCCTGTTCGGCTGTCATGCCTTCATCTGGGTTTGTTTCCTGAAGCTTTTGATTCTTTTCCAACAGCTTCCTGTCTGGGTGACTAATCCTACAACTCCGAAAATAGTCAAAGACAAAAGTTGTGGAGAAAGTTAAGATTATATACACTTTTTATATCTTCTATGGTTTAAACCAGCCTTGGCAATCAAGCCATCAGTCATATTTAAATATGCTTCCTCTTCCCCTCCCTCGGCCCACCACCTGTCACTCTTAGTATGCAGTGCGCATTAACAAACTCCCGTACACACACACAATGCAGAAACACACACACTTCACACAAAGACCCCCCACTTAACAAGCACCCCACATTTCAACTTCAAAATGGACCTTTTTTGTCGGGCTGTCACAAAGTCATCACAACCCGGTTTAGTCAGGGAAAGAGAAACAGATTGAGGGAGGAGGGGGAATTGACACAGAGAGGGAAAGAGTGTGACGGAGAGAGAGAGGTGTCACCCACGCTCCCTCGCTCTTTCTGAACAAGTCGCAGCGTACCGACTGACTGACACCGCTGCCACATTCAACTTTAAAGACACAGACGTGAGACTTTCTGCCTTTATTCACTTGTTAAAAGGCTTTCAGGGTCTTTGTAGACTTTGGTAAAAGGCAGCGAAGAAGCAGAGGTGTGTGCAGCTTCCCAGCGGAGACACGAGCAGCATTCAGGTGTCTGGGTTCGTCTGATGACTGAAGTAAAGTCTTGTCAACTTTGAACCGTGTGAACTGCGGCAATTCAGAGTTTGAACAGTTTGCAGCGGATTCCAGTTAAACAATGGGGAAGGAAAAATGTCAAAAATACTGTAGGTTGCAATTCCATCGACCTTATGTTGCTATCTTGTGGAGCAATATCCAAAGTCGGCTAATTCCCCTCAATATTGATTTCAATTTCACACTTTTTAATGGGTTTTGAATGAAAATGGTCACAGATAATGCACATACTTATTCAGTTTGGTACTTAAAGATAAATCAACCAAGAAAATACAAGGTTTTGTTGCTTTTTTATCATTATTAATATCTATGTATCTATTTTATTATTAATAGTAATATTAGTAATTAATTTGTATTAGTATACACATATTTATTTGCATTATTATTATTATTATTTTAAATAACTATTGTCCTTTATGTGTACTTCTTGCTGGTATTAAATAACTAAAAACATAATTCTCAAACTATTTTAACACATTGTATTGAATGTAGTTTCTGTTTATTTACCACGTGTGTTGTGTGAAAGCCACTGAGTCAGGAAGGAAATGTATCCAATACTTTCTGCTTGGTGGATCTTAAATGATTAGACTTTTAACTACTGATCTGTAAAATGAGGATTAATAGCACATCATTGTTTCTCCTCTGGTCCCTCAGGAGCTGGGTCTCTGTTGGACTCTTGATGGTGCAGATGTTCCTATTAAACCCCCGGCACAGCTGGTAATGATTGGGGTCTCCAAGAGAACATGATTGTCTTAATGGTGTTTATTCCTGGAGTCAAACTCTTAGCAAAAGCAGAAGAAGTAGTCAAAGATGAACAGAGTAAAAATATATTACTGACCTTTGAAAACCCTAATGTAGTAGCAGGAATGAAGATGCACTTTGATATAGTTCAACGAAGGAGACGATTCGAATGGATTCCTCACATCGGTTTATAAACCAGTGCATGCATAGCTGCCGGTTGTATTCAACAGCGAGAGCTTTAACCTTGAGGACGTCATGACTGCTGCTGCTGAGTATTCAACAAAGGCAGAGACAGACACATGGGACAGTCTGCATTTACATTCACTGGAAAAACATTTTCATTGAGAGCTTCGTGGGAAATGCAATGCATGCATTAATACATAGGTTAGTAAATCAGGAAGTAAGACTCATACCTTTAACCATTAAAGGGGCCCTTTTTTACTTTTTAGGGCTCCCTTGTTTATTTCCAGAACATAGTGACATCCATATGTATCACTCCTCATATTGGCTAGAGCTCCAATACATTGCAAGTTATAGGCTAAGGGGCGGGACATCTCTAACCATCTAACCAATCACAGCAGACTTTTCAGAGATTTCAGACAGAGGGTGAAATAGGTGCTGCAGCACAGCCAGTATGAGAAAGATAAAGAGCTTTTTGAACATTAAAGCATGGAGACATGTTCCAGTACACCTGAACATAAGCGGAATAAGTCCTCTTAAGAATTTGCAGAATACAAATTAAAAGAGAAGAGCGAAAAATCCTTCAATTTACAACAAAATCTCAGTCATTTCTTTTCCTGTGTGCTGCTACTGAAACACCTCCCCTCTCTTACCTGGCACTTATATTGCATTCACAATTTAAACCGTATTGTGCCTGAAGTATTCTAATTGGAAAATAGCGACTGACTTGATTTACATAAGTGGTCTTAATAAATCAGGCACTGCACCGGGGTGACTCGCTTGTTTATATTCCACTCTGGTGTAATTAACGTGCCTCTTCAACATGGTGATTTGCAGACTGTTGAAAGCAGGTTTTCACAGTTTTATGCTCATTTACAATCCTGGTTTGCCTCTGTATATGTGCCTGTGCGTGTGTGTGTGTGTGTGTGTGTGTGTGTGTGTGTGTGGGTAGAGTGTTGACCTTAAACAACATGTTTTCATTTTAGAGCAGCACATCTATGATGGATGAAATGGTGGATGACAGAGGCTGTGTGACGGTTATAAGAGCAGGTTGCTCATATATAACATGCATGTGGGTGACAGTCTGCAGAGATGTCCTGAATCTTAAACACAGACACTTCTCCTCATAAAGGCTGCATTCAGCCAGCAGCAGAACACACAGTTCAGTCGCCACCTAAAGAGCCTGACCCAGATTAAACATGTATGTGTGTTGGACCCGCAGTGATGTTGGGCCTATTGATGGACACTATGAGGTTAGTAGAGATTCAACTGTGTAATTTCTTACAAGCTATATTGTGTTTAGTCTTTTGTTCAGCAGGATCATCTCCATGTTAACACCACGTTTTGGTTAGCTACCACCAACGCTAAGCTAAATGAGGCTAATGTTTGGATATAAAGGAACTACAGCACGGTCCCATGACTTCACGTCACCACCACTGAGCTAAAGGCGGCTAATGTTGGGCTATAAAGGAACTACAGCACGGTCACATGACTTCACGTCACCACCGCTAAGCTAAAGGCGGCTAATGTTGGGCTATAAAGGAACTACAGCACGGTCACATGACTTCACGTCACCACCACTGAGCTAAAGGCGGCTAATGTTGGGCTATAAAGGAACTACAGCACGGTCACATGACCTCAAGTCACTACCGCTAAGCTAAATCAAGCAGCATGCCATCCACAGTGTGTCCTTTAGCTGGATTCTGAAGGTCTCTTATCAGCGACGACACGGACACTTAATCACATTAATTAATCTGACAGGCCTTATCAAATACATTATGAGCTGAGAAGAAAAGATGGGAGGAGAGAGAGGAGGAACCAAATGAAGGGAAGAGGAAAGGAGACGTGGCAGAGAGGAGGAGGACGGAGAGGGTGAGGGCGAGAGGAAATTGAAGATGAACAAAGCAGGAAAGGAGACAGATGTTATGACAATAGATGTAAGTAGGGTTACTTTGTGGTTAATCCTCTATAATTCTGCCCCATTTCGCAGGCGGAGAGTTTCCGTCGGAGCTCATTATAGGCTTACAGACCCACAGGGGTCATTTACACAGGGCCGGCTTCGGTATATATGTGTGATTTCACAACTGTTTGAATCGCTCTGTACACGATAGGATTTCATAAGGTGGAAAATAACACAGATTAAAGCAATGAAGCTGCTCTCTCTCTCTCTTGTGTAATTGGACTTTATTTCAACCATCATACCGAC